>NW_020951112.1:9713757-9725104 GCF_900497805.2 Vombatus ursinus | reverse complement strand
GGTCAAATTGGGAAACTTGGAACTCTATGTTGAACAGGAGTCCGTCCCGTCTACTTGGTATTTTCTCATCGTCCTTCCAGTTCTCTTGGTAACTGTCATTTTTGGTAAGTGACAACTTTATTTATTGAAAGAGATTCTGAAATTCTCTCCCTCCTGAGCTCTTCTCCCAGAGTTCCCAGGCTTCCTTCAAGTCCCAGTTAAAACGCTAACTTACAGGAAAAGATGCCTTTCCTGATCCCCTTTCATGCCAGTGCCTTTCCCTATGTTGTTTATCTCCAGTTTATCTTGTATGCATCTTGTACTACATAATTATTTGCAAACAAGAAAGAAAGGAAGGAAGAAATACTGGGCTGTGTGTGTGTATAAAACCCATTGCATATATAAGAATATACTTTTTTTGTTCACTGTTTTATTACTAAAGTGTAGATCTCGTTGTAGGAATACCCTTTTCTTTAGGGTTCTCTGAAGAAAGTGAATAGATTATAAAGAGGGGCTAGACATGTAATTTTGTTGATATGGAGAACTCCCAGATAACAGGCCAAGTGTTACAGTAAAGAGAGCATGGGCAGGGGCAGCTAGGTGGCGCAGTGGATAGAGCACTGGCCCTGAAGTCAGGAGGACCTGAGTTCAAATCCGGCCTTAGACACATAACACTTACTAGTTGTGTGACCCTGGGAAAGTCACTTAACCCCATTGCCTAGCGAAAAAAAAAAAAAAGAAAGAGGATGGACTCTGTAGTCAGGGAACCTGGTTCAGATCCTGCCTCCATCGATTACTATCTGTATGACCTTGCCTAAGTCATTATTTCTCTAGACTTCAGTTTCCTCATTTATAAAGTGATAGTGTTGGGCTCAGTGACCTCTGTGGTCCCTCCCAGTTCTAAAGCTATGATCCAATTTAAAAACATTTGCAAATAAAAACAGATAGACCAATGGCTTTGTGAACATTTTCTAAAAATGTTTCATAGCTATAAAAAAAAAACCAGTTATGAAGACTGTTGTTCAGAATTTGGGGGGTGGCATTTTTTAAAAATTGCCTTCTTTTGTTTGAACTTTCCAGGAAGTTATCTTGATGCATCTCCTGTTTAACCAACACTGATTGTTTGATGGAGCCATGATTTTATTGGGGTTGATCATAATATCAGTCAATGTCTCTCAGTCTCCCATCTTTCCCCCTTCTGTGTACTTTTTGTCTATGTCTTTCTCTAAATCCTTCAAAGATAATCTACCCAGTACACGCAGGGCCTGCCAGGGGTTCTCCTGGCATAATCTTCAAGAACCCACAGTCCTCTCCGTCAGAGGACGGTAACATGGTAGAGTGGGCCCGCAGCCTGGGTCTGTCGCTTACTACCTATATAACTTTGGATGAGTCACTTGAAGTGTCCCGGTCTATAAGATGGAAAGGTTGGATTCAGCGTTTTCTAAGGTCCTTTCCCCTTCAGGGTATTTGATCCTCTGACTTTGATGGAGAGAACATTTATTTATTATCTAGAAGAAGATGTGTCTGTTTCCTCTTGCCTTCCATTGAAATCGACATCTATCGGATGAAGGGAAATATACTTAGTTTTTCACAACATGACTACTGTGGAAGTGTTTTGCATGACTACACATGTATAACCTATATCGAGTTGCTTGCCTTCTCAATGAGGGTGGGTGGGGAGGGAGGAAGGGAGAAAATCTGGAACCCAAAGTTTTAAAAACAAAAGTTAAAAAAAAAATTGTTTTCACATGCAACTGGGAAATAAGAAATACAGGAAATGGAGTATAGAAATCTATCCAGCCCTACAGGAAAATTGAAGGGGAAGGGGATAAGAGAAGGGGGGGAAGACAGAAAGGAGGGCAGATTAGGAAAAGGGGTATTCAGAATGCACACCATCTTGGGTTGGGGGGAGGGACGAGATGGGGAAGAAATTTGGAACTCAAAATCTTGTGGAAGTGAATGTTGAAAACTAAAAATAATTAAAAAAAGAAATTAAAAAAAGAAAGAAAAAAATGAAATAACATCTACTCCCTGTCAATTTCATCTGTCGCTTCTCATTCCAATCCAGTCCAACAAATATTGATGAAGCATCTGTTTTGTGCGAGGCACTGGGATAGGTGCTTAGACAGGCAAAGCCACAACCACAGAAAAGAAAATCATAGAATTTAGGGGCAGAGGGATCATACATCTCTAACTGGAAGGGACCTCAGAAGCCATGCAGGCCCAATTCCTCATTTTAGAGAAACTGAGGCCTGGAGAGATGAGGTAACTTTGCCAAGATCACACGCAGGTGGGCTGGGATTTGAACTAAGGACCCCAACTTGAAACCCAGCGCTCTCTCCACAGCTTGGACTTTAGTGTCACCTAAGTAGATTTCCTGCTTTTGTAGACAAAGCCCAGAGTGGTCATGGTGTGACTTGCCCAGATGAGACACATAATGAACAGGGGAGCCAAGATATCATTAATAAATTAAGTGTTTCTTAATGAGTAAGAGTGTGATGCATTTCCTTACATTCTGAGCACTTAAAACAGGTGGTTGTGATAGGTGGGTCCCAGTTCACACTTTCACGTGGATGTTATTAATTTCTTCACTTTTGCCCATGTTTCTGACAAACTGGGATAAATATGCCTCCACTGATACAGATAGTAATGTGCCCACGCTTTCTCATCCTGTGTGATTCCTGTCCATGGAATTAATGCATTTGTTTCCAGGCCATCATCCATATCTCTTCTAGACTAAATCACCTGAGTCCATTTTGCCTTGGGTTTAAAACACCTGCCCTGCCTATCTCCCAGGGAGGTTGTCAGCATGGTAACAGATAACGGATGTGTGAAAGTGTCGAGGAAACTGTAAGCCATGTGTTTTAATGCTTGGTTGGGTCTGTGATCTCCTTGGTATAGGTATTTCCTTCTCCAGTACACTCATACATTCATTCAACAAATATGTCTGCAGAGCACTACAGATGGATGGCAGTGCCTTCCCATCCTGTTTGACTCTTGTCACTGTTCAGTATTTCCTCCATCAAGGGACCCACCTGGGTGCATTCACAGGCCTTCCCCCAAGTTGTAGATACCAGGGATTATTATTATTTCCTTATAAAAATTTATCTTTGGGCTTTCTCCAAGTTTTCCATATCCCTTATCTACCTGGCATCTAAAGCCTGCAACAGTATTCTAACTGAATGTAGATCAGTGTTGAAATAAGTAGAATTAACTCATAAATGCTTAATTCAATTAACGATCAATCAGTCAATGAAATCACCAAGCATTTATTAAGAGCTTTCTATGTGTCAGGCACTGTGCTAACCATGGGTGATACCAAGAAAAAGCAAGAACAGTCCCTGCCCTCAAAGAGCTTATGTTCTAATTCCATAATTCTGTTTTTGTTACAAATTCTTTCTTTTCCTTTTCTCTTTCTTTCCTTCTTTCTCGCCTTTCTACCTCTTTTTTCTTTCCTTCTTTCTCCTTCCTTCCTTTCTCTCTCTCCTCCTTTCCTTCCTTCCTTCTTTCTTCCTTCCTTCCTTCTTCCTTCCTTTCTTTCTTCCTTTCTTTTTTCCTTCCTTCCTTTCTTCCTTTCTTTCTTTCTTCCTTCCTTCCTTTCTTTCTTTCTCTCTTTCTTTCTTCATTTCTATTACTAGGCTTCCCTATTTGATGCCAGCTATATTCTGTATTCATTTCCACTTTGTGATTCATTGTCCTCATCCCCTTCTCTCTCCAACTCATGAATATCTCTTCTTTTCCTGTGTCACATTTGTGAAGATTATTTATGTTTCCAAAGTGACCTATGCAAAGACTGACAATTCATCTCCATCAAGCTTATCTCCATCTGTTTTTCCACTTATCAAGGTGCTTTTAAAAATTTGAATCCCTTTCTGGCAATTCCACACAGCTTGTTGCCATCAGGAGATTTAATTAGCCTATTCTTGATTTTAGAGAAGCCACATGATACTATGGAGAGCACACCAGACTTGGAAAAGAAGGAAGACCTGAGTTCAAATAATCCTTCTGATGTTTACTAGTTATGTGACCATAGGCAGGTCACTTAACTTATCAGAACATCATATGACTTTCTGTGATTTAGCTGCGAAGTGATTATTTTGGTATTCTTGCGATAATCAGAGAAATCAAAGAAAGCCCTCCACTGTTGGGTGACCTCTTTGTGATCGACTTACAGGGGGAAATGGACAAGATGTCAAGAGAAATAAAGGAAGTGCCTCCCTCCTCCTGCCCCCAGCACACTGAGTGGGTCCTCTTGATGAATGTAGAGGAGGACGTAGGCAAGAGTCCGACAGGATGGGCATGCATCCTTCAGTGAAGGAAGTTCTCTCAGGGGTCACAGAGGCAGCAGTGGGGCATATGGACTGGACTTAGAGTCAAGAAGACACCTGGGTTCAAATCCCACCTCAGGCATGCACCAATTATCCCCAATTTCTTCATCTATGAAATGGCTAAACGAGCTCTGAATTCCCTTCAATCTCCAGATCTGTGATCCACTCATCCAAATGCTAAATAACACCCAGGCTGGCCCTGACAAAATGTCGCTCAATAGCCCATTCTCATCTCCACTTAGAGCTGGAAGGGACCTTGGAGGTCATCTTGTCCAAACCAACATTTGACAGATGAGGAAACTGAGGCTAGAAGGTGACATAACTTGGCCAACATCACACAAATAGTCATCGATCTGGGATTCAATCTCAGGGCTTCCAACTTTGAAGTCAGCATTCTTTCCATGTGTTCCATAAGTAGTGAGTTCCAACAAGTCCCTCTCTGAGATGACTAGTCACTCCTATTATGAAGAGCCCCACCAGCTGCTTATGGGTGCTCCAAGCCACATTTCCCTACCTTGGCTAGAATAAAAAGATACACAAGAGTATAAATTGTAATTGATCCATCTTCTATGTTTGAAATTTTATGTAGATATAGATAGATATATAGATAGATTTGTGAATAATTACAGAAACTATAAAACGGTCTCTTTTCCCTTTTCTTTTTTCTTTTCCCTTTTCTTTCGGGTTCTCTAAGAGAGGTAAATGGATTACAGATAGGGACTATACATATAATTTTTTTTTATATAGGGAGCACTCTCTCTCTACCAATGTAAGTTGGCACCTCCTCTGGAACTTGGCCAGGATCACACAACCAGTATGTGTCAGAGGTCAGACTTGAACCCAGGTGTTCTTGGTCCCAAGGTCAGTTCTCCGCCTCCTATACCACCCTTCTCCTCAAAAGAAATGAAAATGCCTTAGAATGTTACTTAGAGCTGATTGCTGAAGGGAAAGACTCTATTCAGATGGAACTGTGGTCTCATCCATGTAGGTGTTTCTCCAAAGAAACATGACAACTCATTCATGCCTACCCATCTTGTGGCCTCTTCTCCATGTCCTTCCAGAAGTTCCCAGGGGGGCTCCACTCAATGAGCTAGGCACTTTCCTTCCCTTCTATTGACATTACAAGGATAGTAGTATGCCTCACTTTTGCCTTGTGACTAACTGATCTTCTCCTTTTTTTTTTTTCTGATGACATCTTATATTCCACTTCTCCATCATTCCTTATTTGTAACGACTTGCCTCCAGCTCCCAGCCATCACATGGTTTTGGTTGTCCTTTGTTTGATACTCACTGCTGATTTTTTCAAGACTGTAATGTTGTCACATGACTGTCAGCCAGCAGATAAAACAACATAGGTAGACAGATGATGGGTGTGAAAAAGATGGACCTGTAATAATACCCACTAGCAATATTTTCAGTGTCTAATGTTTTCAAATTGTACTTTTGGAGATGTAACTAGAATTCAAAATCTGACTGCTATCATTCACAAGAATGGAAGGAATTTCCATCATAATCAGCATGATTTTATTTTCCTAGGTGGTCCTTAAAAATGTTTTGGGAAGGAGTAAAGAAATATTAAATTGCCAGGACCTGGTCCTTTTTTCTTAATTAGCAAGTTCCTCCATTAGAATGTTAAGTTCTTGATGCTAAGTGAAGTGAGCAGAACCAGGAGAACATGGTACATAGCAACAGCAACATTGGGCAATGGTCAGCTATGACTGACTTAGCTCTTCTCAGCAGTTCCAAAAGACTTGTTGTGGAAAATGCTATCCACATCCAGAGAAAGTACTATGGAGTCTGAATGCAGATCGAAGCATAATATTTTCACTTTTTTTTCTTTTGTCATAGTTTTTCCATTTTGTTCTGATTCTTCTTTCACAACATGACTAATGTGGAAATGTGTTTAACATGATTGTACATGTATAATCTATGTCAGATTACTTGCTGTCTTGGAGGGGGAAGGGAGGGAGAAAGAAATTTGGAATTCAGAATCTTACAGAAATGAATGTTGAAAATTATCTTTATATATAATTGGAAAAATGCTATTAAGTAAAATAAAAAGAATGTTAAGGTTTACAGTTACGGTGGCACATGCCTGTGATCTCTGTTACTGGGGAGGCTCAAACTGGTGAATCAGGGATCAAGAGTTCTAAGCTACAGTGGGCTAAGTCATTGGTTTTCCACATTAAATCCAGCACCAGTATGGTGGAGTCCTGGGAATAGGGGGCCACCAGGCTAACCAAGTTGGAGCAAAGTGATCCAGGTCATAAAGAAAGCAGGTCCATGCTGATCTGAAGTGGGATCAGTCAATGAGGGGCAGTAAGAGAGGAGAAAAGAAGAGAGGAGAGGAAAAGGAATAGAAAGGAAGGGAAAGGGAGGGGAAGGAGAAAAGGAGTACAAAGGAGAGGAAGAAATATTCCTTCAGGGCAAGCATTGTAAAAGACTGTGTCCACATCTTAGCAGAGTGCCTAACACCTAGCAACTACTTGATTGATGTCAAGAAATCTTGAACTTTGACCATATAAGATTTTTTCCTGTTTACTTTTCAGGTTTCCCCCTCCAGGGGAATTTTAAGTCTTTCTTTAGAGCTTTTTGGGGGTCTAGATGGTACAGTGTTATAGAGCACTGGGCCTGGAGTCAGGAAACCCGAATTCAAATGCAGCCTCAGACACTTACTAGCTGTGTGACCTTGGGCAAGTCACTTAACCACTCTTTGCCTCACTTGTCTCATGGAGATAATAACAGCATGTACCTCACGGGGTGGTTGTGATTCTCAAATGAGAACATTGTAAAATGCTTAGCACAGTGCCTGACACATATAAGCACTATAAAAACGCTTATTCCTTTCCGGTCCCTTTTTTATAAATATTCATTCAATTCATGTCAACAAACATTTATTAAGCACCCACTATGTTCAAGGCACTGAGAATACAAAGATGGAAACAAAATAGTCCTCGTCCTAAAGCAGCTTACGCTCTATGAGAGCTTAAAAAAAATAAAAATCCTCCTCAGCTACATCATTCTTTATTCTTTCCTCATTCTTTAGGAATTATACTTTTTTCATAGAACCACAAACTATGAAGTCTAGAAGGGACCACATTTCTTCTTCTAGATAATGAAACTGAGGCACTAAGAAATTAAAATGACTGTCCCCATTCAAACAGTGATTGGCTAGGTATTTGAATCTTATATCAATGTCTGTTTTTTTTTTTTTTCTTTTTTCATAGTTGCCGTCGTTGTCACCAGGTACAAATCGAAGGAACTGAGTCGCAAACAGAGCCAACAGCTGGAACTCCTGGAAAGCGAGCTTCGCAAAGAGATCCGGGATGGTAAGCTCATCTATTCCTTTTCAAAAGGCAGCCCTCCGTTTCTGACCCAGAGACAGATGCAGAGATGAGTTAAGTTTTTGCATAGAGTCAGAAGACAGCGTAGCAGTGTTTGGGCCCCACTACCCGCCGTGATTATCTCATGCTTTTCTTTAACAAGCACTGAGGTCGTGGTTAGCATTAGACGGACAGCTCTGAGAGCATGTCTCCTGTTTGTTGAGTTTTAATATCTTGCTCTTGGGGTTCTGTTTTTGCAGGATTTGCTGAGCTGCAGATGGATAAATTGGATGTGGTAGATAGCTTTGGCACAGTTCCCTTTCTGGACTACAAACACTTTGCTCTGAGAACTTTCTTCCCTGAGGTAAACGAACATTGATCAATGTTTGAAAGGCTGAGTCTGGAATAGTAACAAGGAGGGGCATTGCTAATGTAAAGGTTCCTAGTGTTGTTTTTCCACAGGAGGTTGCAGATAATGTGTTTTGCACGGAAGAGGGGCATACTTTGAACTGACCTGGGAGCCACGGTTATTAATTGTATCAATAGGCAGCTAAGTGGTACAAAGAATAGAGCCCTGGACCTGAAGTCGCGAAGAACTGAGTTCTAATCTGGCTTCAGATGCTTTACTATCTGTGTAA
Organism: Vombatus ursinus; assembly: GCF_900497805.2. Taxonomy (NCBI): domain Eukaryota; kingdom Metazoa; phylum Chordata; class Mammalia; order Diprotodontia; family Vombatidae; genus Vombatus; species Vombatus ursinus. Next base: position 9,716,836 of record NW_020951112.1, on the reverse strand, counting down.
CCTTGGGCAAGTCACTTAACCTCTGTTTGCCTCTGTTTCCTAATCTGTAAAATAAGGATAATAATAGATTGTTGTGAAGGTCAAGTTTGTGAAGAGCTCAGCAAATCTTCAAAGCACTTTATAAAACATTTGCATTTTTGTAGTTGTTTAGTTGTTTCAGTCACATCTGACTCTCTGTGACCCCTTTTTGGGGGTTTTCTTGGCAAAGATACTGGAGTGGTTTGCCATTCTCCAGCTCATTTGACAGATGAGGAAACTGGGGCAAACAGGGTGAAGTGACTTGCCCAGGGTCACACGACCAGTAAGTGTCTGAGGCCGGATTTGAACTCACGAAGATGAGTCTTGCTGACTCTAGGTCCAGTGCTCCATCCACTGCCCTGTCAAGGTGAATGGGAGCTCCCGAAGGCTGTTTCTCAGAAACATCCCTTTATCTGCTGTAATGTCCGGCCCATGCCAAATGCAAGCTTGTCAAATGCTCCTAAGCCGCTCTTGGCCAGAAGCCCAGACATGTGCAGTAAACACTTTTCAGCCTCGCCATAATTCTAGATTTGAGCCATAGGATGTATGAGGCAAGCTTCCAGAGGCCGGGCCGCCTCCATAAACCACCCATATTAGGTTTTTCTAGTGATGGATCTTTGGATGAAAGGGGCACCAGTAACCCTTCGACCTTTTGCTCCTGTTCAGGATTTTTTTTTTGGCTTGGTGTTTTTCCTAGCTTATCAGTTCTTCCACTTATTTTTCTAACATGTCCCCTCATCACCAGCCATAGGGAATGACATATGGCTCCTACTATTCATTTCTGTGCCATTACCAAAGTTGGGTCCCATGCCTAGAATGCCCCCCCCACATCTCTTAGGATTCCTAGCTTTCCTCATAGCTCAGCTCAAGTGACACCCCCAACAGGCAGCAAATTTCTACCTTGCCCACTCATCTCAGGCTCTAGGAGCCTCCCATTCATAAATTACTTTGCATATTCAGTTTTCTGTGCACATGGACATAGTATTTCCCCCAGTAGAATGAAATCTCTTTAAAGGGAAGGACTTTTTGTGATTTTGTTTCTATTGTTCGTGCCTAGCATATATTAGGTGCTTAATAAATGGTTCTTGGATATAGGAAGGAATGACATAAAAAAAAAAATACCTTGACAGGCTAGAGAGTGTTATCAGAACTGAAATAGAAAGGAGGGGGGCACCTGTGGAACACATATTGACTTAGTTTTCAATACATTATCTATGTTTTGTTATGTTTTCATTTATTTTGTTAAGTATTTCCTAGTTACATTTTAATCTAACTCAGAGAATGTTTTTGACATGTCTGAGCTAGAGTATTGGGTAGCAGAAGAAAGTAGGGTTTATGGACCTGTCTCTTGCCACCCTCTCCTCTTCCCCTCCTCCTTCCCTCTCCCTTCCTTCCCCTCCTCTCCAGATGGCAGAATGTAAGCACTCTGAAGACAGGGAGTATTGTGGGGTGGTTGGTTTTTTTTTTTTTTTTTGGATTCTCAGTGCCTAACATGGTCCATGGCAAATATTAGGCATTTAATAAATGCAAATGAATTAAGGAATGACTGAAAGCCCTCTCCTGGCATTGCATCCTCGTCACTGTCTCTCAAATATCTGAGGTCCCTGTTAAGAATTTAATAGCAATAGAATGACAGAGTTTCCTGTCCTCCCCAGGAACTCTTTTGATTTGGGCAGCTAATGAGAATGCTTTAGATCTGATTCTGTGACCCCAGTAATATATTTGCCTAGGTTTCCCCTTATTTAGTCACCTAAAAGCAAGATGAAGAAATGACTGGGAAGGCAATCTCTAACCTGCAGAAAAGCTTATTAGTTCAGAGGGCACAGGGATGGATACACCATACTGGTGATTAGGCAGAACAGGAAGAGGCGTAAGAAAGCGAGCTGATTTAACAGAGGGCAGTGCATAATCCTGGAAGCCCCCTGGGACCAGCAGAAAAAATAGAAGCCAGTCTAGCTCATTAAGGAAGAACACCAAGAAACAGCATACATTTGTTGGGGGGAAAATCAGGAAAGCCAGAGAGAGAGAGAGAGAGAGAGAGAGAGAGAGGGAGGGAGAGAGAGACAGGAAGAGAGACAGGGAGGAAGGAGAGAGAAGGGGGGAGAGAGAGAGAGGAAGGGGGAGAGACAGAGAGAGAGAGGAAAGAGAAAGAGAGAGAGGAAGGAGAGAGAGGGAAAGGGGGCAAAGAGAAAGAAGGGGAGAGAAAGGGGGAGAGAGAAAGGGAGGGAGAGAGAGAGAGAAGGGGAAAGAAAGGGAGAGAAGGGGAGAGAGCAAGACAGAGAGAGAGAAGGAGAGGGGGAGGAGAGAAAGGGAGAGAGAGAGAGGAGGGAGGGAGGGGAGGAAAGAGATGGAGGGGGAAGGGAGAAGGGAGAGTGAAAGAGAGAGATGGAGGGGGAGAGAGAGAGAGACAAAAAGAGGAGGAGGATGAGAGACAGAAACAAATGAGAGAAAGGAAGAGGAGGAAGAAAGAATGGAGGAGGGAGGAAGAGAACTACAGCTATGGTTCAATGTAAAGGAAGGCTGCATGATGTGGTAGAAATAGCCCCAGGTCTAGACTAGCCTCTAAGGTGATCAGAAACTTGCTCCTGATCTGAGTTTTGAAGGCGTGTGACAGCAAGCGACTAAGATGAGGGAGGAGAGTGTGCCTGGCATGGGCTGGGAGATTGACCCTTGTGTGAGGGACAGTAAGCAGGACAGTTTGGCTAGAACATGAAGTGTGTGAAAGGGAGTAACGTGAAAAATCTAAAAAGCCTGGCTTGGACCTGATGAGGAAGAAAGGCCTTCTAAAACACAGGGTTTGTATTTGATCCTAAAGCTAATACAGAAGCACCACAGTCAAGTCAGGTAGCATCTATGAATTACCTACTGTATGCCGGGGCATTGTCCTAAGCACTGGGGCTACAAAGAAAGACCAGAAATAAAAATAAAGAACAGTGATCAGAAATTTACATTCCTCTGGGCAGAGCACCTTAGGTAAGGGTATTGTACTTTTCATGGACAGAGGAAGAAGGAGAGGAGAGGGGAGGAGGAAGGAGCTGCATTGACCAACTGGAACTGGCCA
>NW_020951112.1:9704604-9713747 GCF_900497805.2 Vombatus ursinus | reverse complement strand
GGAGAGGGGAGGAGGAAGGAGCTGCATTGACCAACTGGAACTGGCCAATTGGGTTCCCAATGGGGCAGCTCATAATACTCACTGGTTGTTGTTTGTCCTTTGTTCTCAAAGATGAATCAGGAAAGTGATGCCATGACTTGCAAGTGAATTGGATTTAAGTGAGGGAGAGCTGTGCAAAGTCACCAGTCTTACTTTCTCCTCCAGAGCCTTCTGGGCACTGAGGCCATATATTGATCGATTGAACTGGAGATGGCCCCTGTCAGAGGCTGCAGAGAGATCAAGAAGGATAAAGATTGAGAAGGATCATTAGATTTCACAATTAAGAGATTGTTAATAACTTTGGGGAGAGCAGTTGCAGTCTGATGATGAGATCTGAAGCCAGACTTTGGGGAGTCAAGAGAGTGAATGGACAGAAAGTAGAAGCGCTGATTATAGAAGACTTCGTCAAGCCCCCCAAAAAAGGGAAGGGAAAAACAGGACAGGATCATGTGGGGATGGATGGATGGGTCAAGTGAGTTATTGTTGTTGTAATTGTTGTTGTTTTAAGAGTGGAGGAGACATGTTTGTAGGCACCAAGGAAGCAGCCAGTAGAAAGAGAGAGATTAAAGTGAAAGTCGGAGTAATAGAAGAAACAGTCTGCTGGAGAAGACAAGATGGAAGGAAAGGTTGTGTCTTCACATGAGCCCGAGGTGAAAGAGAGATTATGAAGAAAGGGATCTGAGTAATCTGAGAGGAAAAACAAGAAAGAAGAGGGAACCAAAGAATGTGATCTTAATTTTTTTTCAGTGAAATATGAGGCAAGTTTCTCAACTAAGAGGGTGAAGAGTAGGGGAGTCATGGGAAGTGTGAGAGCAGATGAAAGGTGGGGATAAGCCTATGGCGAGTGGGATATTGAATCGATTCAGGGGATGTAAAAGCATTGTCTTACTGCAGTGAGAACCCAATTGAGTATAAATTTTGAGCGAACCCAGTCAGCATAGTTTCATGATTCTCTCCAGTTCCATTTAGCAGTGTATGAATAGGAGCAAAGTCAGAGGATGATGAGATGAATCTGAGATCAGAGTTTGGCAAGGCCAAGATGACCAGCAATAGTTTAAAATGGCAAGGGGCTCCACTGTAGCAGATAAAGTAAAACTGAGCTGGTTCACCAAAGACTCGAGATTCAGAAGGGAAGAGAGCTAGCCAGTGTAGTGTTGATAGCCTGGGAAGAATCAAGATTGGAAATCATGGTGAGGATAAAGACGGAGTAAGGGGTCGTAAGACAGGGAATGGAAGATAATTATGGAATGATAATAGATTATGATCAGATAAAGGACTTATAGGGATTCATGAACATGGATGTGGAGGATGTGTTGGGTTGTGGCAAGGTCAGATCTGGGGAAGATGAAGGAAGATATGAACACACTTATAGGTACTAGCTTTGGAGACTGGACACATGTCTCCATGTAGCCGAGCTGGAGTAGAGAAATAGATCACAGGAAATGAGTAATTTGAGGAAATGGAAAGACAGAGTGTTTGAGGGAATATCAGTATATATGTTGGTATCCCCTAGTGTAGGTATTCGGGAGGAAAGAGATGTTGAACCAGCTAAACTCTTTGTGGAAAGAAGAAGAGTGGGCTAGTGGTTGACAGAAAACAGCTACCAGAGACTTGATGGAATGATAAATGTGGATTGAATGAACCACAAAGGGGAGAAGGATGGTGATAGAGGAAGTGCCTGGAAGGGGCAATGAAGAGCAAAGCATAGTTCCTTCCTTCTTGTTGTTATTGCTATTGTTTTTGAGGCAATGGAAGTTAAGTGACATGCCCAGGATCACACAGCTAGTAAGTGTCTGAGGTTAGATTTGAACTCAGGTCCTCCTGACTCCAGGGCCACTATTCTATCCACTGCTCTGCCTCGCTGCCCTGAGCAAGGCGTATTTCAACTGCTCCACCACAACTAATGAGCCAGAGAACAGGTGAAAGTACAGTCACTGCTAGAAAGGGTGGTTGGGGTTGCCCTGTCATTCGGAGGGAGGCTAGGTTTCGGTGAATACTAGAAGATGGTAACCATGAGAAAGAGGAAAATTTAAGATGGAGCTAGCAAAGACAGAACACTTAATGGTCCAAATCCGTCCTCTGACTTGCGTGACTCACTTTCCTCAATAGTTCATTGAGGGGCTTGTACTAGATTGCTTCTGAGTCCTCCAACTCTAGAGCCATGATCCTCCTAGAGCAAGGGGAATGACAGTCAGATCCTGGGAAGACGAAGGAAAATACCAACATTCATAAGCACTAGCTTTGGAGACTGATCACTATGGCACAATGGATCGAGTGATGAGCCTGAGGTCAGAAGGAACTGAGTTCAAATCCAACCTCAGACACTTTCTAGCTGGGTGACTCTGGGCAAGTCACTTAACTCTGCCTCAATTTCCTTACCTGTAAAACGAGCTGGAGAAAGAAATGGCAAACCACTCCAGTACCTTTGCCAAGAAAACCCCAAATGGGGTCATGGAGAGTCAGACACAACTGAAATGACCCAATAGCAACAACAGTCAGCTTTGTGAGAGGTTCCTGAAATTCTCCTCGGTAACAAGGCCTTTTCTTAAATGGTCACAAGCCTCCGGGAAGTCCACAGTCCGCAGTAGCTCACCCCCATTATCACCCACCCAGCACTCGTCTTGAGAATTCCCATCCTGGGGGTCCAGTAAACCAAGTCTCTCTTTGCCTTACCCACCAAACAATTCCATTTTCAGTTGTGTTTTTTTGTTTTCTGTTTTTTGCTAGGCAATGGGGTTAAGTGACTTGCCCAGTGTCACACAGCTAGTAAGCGTTAAGTGTCTGAGGCCGAATTTGAACTCAGGTCCTCCTGAATCCAGGGCCAATGCTCTATCCACTGTACCACCTAGCTGCCCTCATATTGGGTAGACTCTTAAGGAATCTTAGCAATGGCTAGATTATAAGAATCGTTCTTTTTAATTCTATTTCCTTTTGTTTGTTCTATTGAAAATTGAAGAAGAAATGTGAGTTGGGTCAGGCCTTTCTCATGAGCTAGGGTCAAGAGACCTGGCACACAGGAAGTTCAAAACTCACATTTGAAATGCACATTTGGACTTCCTTCTTCAAAACCCAAAATGTGCCTTTACTCTCCAGCTGCATTAAGTCAATTCAGCAGATAAAATAGTAATGGGAACTAGAAAATGCAAACCGAGCTTCATTTTTCTGCCTAGGAACATGGGAGCTGGTGCTCCAAGTATTCTGAGTACTTCTGCAAACCTCCTTGTGCCATCTGACTTAAATGGCTTTGGGAGAACTTGACTTAAAATCGTACTGGAAACAATCCAGATATTTTTTTTCCCATCTTAATAAAAGGGAAAAACTACTAGACTTTTGAGGTCATGTTTTCGGATTCAGAAATGTTATCCTGTCCCACATGTTTCTTGTTTGTTCCTTTTCCAGTAACTTTTTTTTTTAATATCAGTTGGGTTTTTGATTCATTTTCTAAAGAAAACACATTTCATAATTAATTACCACAGGGTCATAGAGTCAGAGTTTGAAGGACCCCTCAGAGGTCACCTATTTTATTCATTTCAATAAACATTTATTAAGTGCCTACTGTCTTCCAGGTACTGTCCTAAGATCATAGGGCATAGAAAAAGGGGCAAAAGACAGTATCTTCCCTTAAGGAGCTTTTAAAATCTAATGGGAGAAATAACAGGCAAAAAAATGTGTATAAAGCAAGCTGCATTGTTGTTCAGTTGTTTCCGTCATGGCCAACTCTTCATGACCCCATTTGGGGTTTTCTTGGCAGAAATACTAGAGTGGTTTGCCATTTCCTTCTTCAGTTCATTTTGCAGATGAGGAAACTGAGGCAGACAAGGATAAGTGACTTGTCCAGGATCACGCAGCTAATGACTATCAAGTGTTTGCTCTGAGACCGAATTTCAACTCAGGTCTTCTTGATTTCAGGGTCGGTGCTCTATCCACTGCACCACCTAGCTGCCCCAAAATAATTTATTTTAGAGGAAGTGATGTGGTGGATAGTGAGGGCTGTTTGACTTTGGGCAGGGCACAATCTCTTAGTGGCCCTGGGCAAATCTCTGAGACTGAAGTCAAGGAGGAAATACTAATCTGTGTGGGTAGAAATTGTTGCTCACCAGGGGACCTCTTACACCTACTCTATGAAATCACACCTCCATTCAAAAAAAAGATGAGTCAGACCCCGATTGTGGCTTTTGTATCTGCTGCAAATCACTCGGTAAAGATCATAGGATGGAGTGGGGGAGGAGAGGTAGAGGAGAATTTAGAACTCAAAGGTTAAAAAAAAAAGAATGTTTGAAAATTGTTTTTACATTTAATTGAAAAAATATTATAAAAAAATAGAAATAAAATTACTTTTCTTAAAAATAAATCATAGGATCATTGATTTAGAGCTGAAAGAGACCCCACAGGCTATCTATTCATCTAGTCCAACCCATTAATTTTGTAGATGAAGAAACAGAAACCTAGAGGCGTGAAAGATCATGTAGGTAATGAGTTGCCAAGTTGAGATACACACCCAAGTCCCATGACTAAATACAGTATTCTTTCCACTTTTGCTCCAGAAGAGAAACTTTGGGGTCCACAACTGCACAGTTGTTAACCTCTAATTTTGAATACTGAGGATAAATATCATTAACTATAAAGCACAAAATGAGCATCACCAGGGGTCGGGTCTGAACTCTGATTTTTGGTTCTAAGGAGATGGTGCAGATGAAGGAGTATGTAAATGTGAGCTATTAGCGGTGATAAGCAATATCTTCTATCTGTATGATCTCAACTCTCGGTGTCCATAGCTATAGTCTGGAGTTATCTCATCGCCTTCAAAAGATAAATTTAAAAATGAAGGAATGAACGGATGGTTAAATAAAGAAATAAAGAAATAAACGAGAATAATGAAGTGGTTCTTGTTCCAATTGGAATATTCAGTTGTGTCCCATGAATCCTGAATGATTATTTATTATGCATTGTAAGGGTTTACAGCAAATATAAGCCCTTAGGCCTGCAAGATTAGCAAATAGTGTCATTCCTTTATTAAAATTGACTTTGGTATAATAAAATGGGGTTTTCATTTCCTCTGCATCTCATGAATAATATAAGTATCTTTTTCTCCTCAGTCAGGTGGCTTCACCCACATCTTCACTGAAGACATGCACGTAAGTGTCTAAGTTTTCATTTTTTAGCTAGGAGACTGGCATTCATTTAGGCAGCATAACCCCACCCCACCCCATCGTCATCATCATCATCATCATCATCCTCATTATCATCATTATTAGCTCAGAATTGATCCATTGCCTGTTTTTGGTACAATAAATTCAATATTAAATTAGCAATTCATTGGTTGGCTAATCCCACCGTGAATGTCCTATTTAGCTTTATTCCCCCCAAAAAAGAGATAAATAAATTTGTGTGTTCCAGAGCCGAGACCCCGGAGAAAAGAATGAAAGCCTCACTGCTTTGGATGCATTAATCTGCAACAGAAATTTTCTTGTTACTGTTATTCACACTCTTGAAAAGCAGAAGAGTTTTTCTGTGAAAGACAGGTATGTAGGAGCCAAACCACCTTGGTTTGTCTTCCATACTTCATAGGATCATAGATTTAGAGCTTAAAGGGATCTTTGTGGTCATCTGGTTCATTCCCTTCACGTTACAGATGGGGAAACTGAGGCCCAAAAAGATGAAGGGACTTGTTCGAACTTACAAGTGGTTGAGCTGAGATTTGAATCCAGTATACTGGATTCAATATATATAATATATATAAATATATACATTCAATTCAAATATATATATTTGAATTATATATATCAAATATATACGTTTGAATCAATATACTGTGATAACTCTCAAAAGAACTATTATGTCATCAACAGGCATACTCCCTCCACTCATGGAGATATAGCCCCTTTCATGCCTTAGAGCAGGGATTCTTAATCTATAATCTACCAATTCTCCCATCATAAATTTCAAAGAGTCCATGAATTTGGATGGGAAAAAGAAATGACATATTTCCTCTCACTAACTTTTGTTTTTATTTTATTTTATGTATTTAAAAACATTCTGAGAAGGGGGCCATAGGTTTCACCTGAATGTCAAAGGGGTCCAGACACAAAAAATGGTTCAAAAAAAAAGATTCCCCTCTGCCTTGGAGGTGTTGAGAATTACTGTGTCCAGAACAGTCCTGTGTCCGTTGGGTGCATCCTCCAATGATGAGTCTTTCCAAATGTAGGTCGGGTGATCCTTGGGCAGCAGTCTGTTTCTCGGCACCTCTCCAACTTCATCATATCTGGCTTGTTCCCATCCATTCAGTCTATGGGCCAACCAAAGTAGCCTCACGCATGGTACTCCATCCCCAAGCCCTCATACCAGGCAGCCCCCAAGCCTAGGACGCCCTCCCTTTCCAGCTCTGCTTTGGGGAATCTTTGGTTTCCTTCAGCGCTCAGCTCACTTGCTACTATCCTCGGGAAGCCTTTCATCCCCACCCCTGGTTGCTAGGGTTCCCTCTTCCCTCTACACCAAGGGGACCCTGTTTGTGTGTTGAATTTGCCTTATCTGTGCATTGTACATGTGCACAGTCTCTCCTTTCAGAATGGGAGCCTTTGGAGGATAAGGAGGGTTTCATTTTTCTTTGTCACCAGTACCCAGCATGTGATAGGTGCTTAATAACTGAGCTCCACTGTCCTAGTCTTTGAGAATCCAATTCTGGTATTGAGACACTCTGAGACATCAAAGTCAGAAATTAGTGAAAGATTAGCATTTAAAAACTGTATTGCATAGAAAATGAGACACCTGTAATCTAGTGGAAGGAAGAGACCTGACATTAGTGTCAGAATGTCCTGGATTCAGGTCCTGCCTTGAACACAGACTGGCTTTTTCACCCTGGAGAAGTCACTGATGTCCTCGCGCCCCCAGGCAGCTCTCAAAGACTATAAGATGCAAAGAAGGTGCCAATCTGCAGGGGCAGCTAGATGGCACAGTGTATAGAGCATCGGCCCTAGATTCAGGAAGACCTGAGTTCAAATGTGACCTCAGACACTTGACACTTACTAGCTGTGTGATCCTGGGCAAGTCATTTCACCCCATTGCCTTGCCAAAAAAAAAAAAAAAGGTGCCAATCTGCATTGGTGGAGGAATCTCAAACCAATTAAATTAATCATAGGACGCAAAGCATCGTGTAACCTTGAGTTCTAACAGTCTAGACAGCTAAGCGACTTAGTGGATAGAGTGCTGGAGTCAGGAGGTCCCGAGTTCAAATTCAGCCCCAGACAGCTGTGATGAGTCACTTAACCTCTGTCTGCCTCAGTTTCCTCACCTACAGGACCTTTGTGAAATTCAAATGAGATAGCATTTGTAAATCAGTATTCAAACCTTAGAGCATTATGTAAATGCCAGTTGTCATCATTATCATCATTATTGCACCATTTAGACAAACTCTTGTGCCCTTTCAAGCACACCATTACAACCCCATGAAAAGGCACGGGTCTTTCCTCAGAAAGCAGAAGTAGAATTTTCTAATTTTTTTTAAGTGTTACATGACTTATAAATAGATGGATGTGTGATGACATGAGGGTGGGGATCTTTTTTTTCCACTCCTCATCCCTGTAAGACTCTTAATCTGTGTCCCCACAAATCCTCCAAAGAAATTCCCCCCTCTCCCAGTGTCCAGGAGATTTCCTTTTGGTTAACTGACCATCTTAAAAGTGCCAGCCTCACACTTGACCTGTGTCTGTATAACTTCTGTTTCAATCCACCACCAGCCTCCCCCCCCTTTTTTTTCTAAAGTCATCCATAGTCTTGAACTTATCATCATTTTAATAGACATCAATGCTTCAAGGATCCATAATTTCATAGACTGGATATCATTTTACACAAACCTGTTACTATTTCATATTTAAAGAGTATTAGTTTTACCTGCTGTTTAGGTCAAGCTTGAGTGGTTTATCACATGTTGTTCCCTGCTTGCAGAATTCGATTTTGAGCTAAGCTGGCCCCCTTCCCCTGAACTTGGCACGCCCATGTTCCACCCTTGTCTTTGCATCAGCACTTCCTTATGCCTGAAATGCCTTCTGTCTTCACCTCTGCCTCTTCATTCAGAGCTCAGCCTCTACAGGAAGCTTTTCTAAACCCGTCGAATTCTTTGTCATATCTCCCTCCTGCAGTGGTCACATAGATGGCCCCTGTGTGGATTTGTTTAGTTGGCTATGCTCATGTTTACAAGGGAGGATTTTCTTTTAAAAAAAAAAAAAAAGATTCATTGGGGAGAATTGGGCATGAGAGCAAGGGTAGCAATAGCGATGCAAAAAGGAAAAAAAAGAAAGAAAGAAAAGAGAGTGATTAACATGTCAGTGAAATGTTTAAAAACACCCAGAAGAGAACAGGAGGTGGTTGAGACAAGCAGGCCAGCATGAGGACTAATGTGCTGAATTGATAATGTGTGTGTGTGTGTGTGTGTGTTTATATATGTTTTAAAAGATGTATGTGATCAAGATACATGGTTTCACAGTCTTCTTTTTCTGTTCTTTTTATATGGAAATGCTCATACTTCTGTCAAATTCAGATTCACAAAAATTTTTCAAAATTTTTTTTTTAAAGTATTACTTGAGTATTTTGTGTCTTTCTGGTGGAATATAAACTCCTTGAGGGAAGAGGACTGTTTTTTTGTTTTGTCTTTGTATCCTTAGCACCTATCATGGTAGGTGCTTAATAAATGCTTATTGGATGGGGGAGGGGAGAAAGGACACAATAAGTATTTATACATCACCTGCTGTATGCTAGGCGCTGTGCTAAGCACTTTACAAATATTATCTCATTTGATCCTCCCAACAACCCTACAAGATAGGTGCTGTTGTTATCCTTCTTTTATAGTTGAGGAAACTGAGGCAGAAAGAAGTTAGGTGACTTGCCTGGGGTCATACAGCTAGGAAGTAGCTGAGGTCAGATTTGAACTTGGGTTTTTCTGACTTCAGGCACATTGCTCTGTGCATTGTGGCACCACCTAGCTTCCTCTGAATTTCATGGGAACAGATTGGATTGATCTTACCAGTTTAAATATTCTCTCCACTGATGTCTATTGCCATCCCTTTAAAACCTAGTAAATAAGGGGGCAGCTAGGTGGTGCAGTGGATAGA
>NW_020951112.1:9642441-9704594 GCF_900497805.2 Vombatus ursinus | reverse complement strand
CTGGGGTGGCTAGGTGGTGCCATAGTGCATAGAGGGCTGGGTCTGGAGGCAGGAAGATGAGTCTTCCAGAGTTCAAATCTAGCCTCAGACACTTTGTAGCTGGGTGACCCTGGGCAAGTCACTTAATCCTGTTGGCTTCAGTTTCCTCATCTGTAAATGAGCTGGAGAAGGAAATAGCAACCCACTCCAGGATCTTTGCCAAGAAACCCCAAATGGGGTCACCAAGGGTTGGACACAACTGAAATGACTGAATAACAAACAACTCCCCATCATGATAAAGCCCTGGAGTAGAAAGGAATTCATTGGTTTACTCAATTCAGTTCAAAATCTTTATTGAGTACCTACTGTGCGCCACATTCTGTATTAGTCACTTGGCATACAAAGACCTCCCTATAGTGACAGGACCTGAGAGTTCATTCATCTAGGTCTCTCGTTCTACCAGTGCCAGTCAGCACCTTCTCTTAAACTTAGTCTTAAGAGATTTGTCCGAGAAATTAAATGATTTGCCCACAGGTCACCCAGTCTTTGTGTGTCAGAAGTGGAACTCGAACCCAGGTCTTCTTCTGCCGTCAAAGTGGGCTCTCTGTCTACTACACCATGGCTTCCTTACATACTAAATATATTCAGAATTAATAGAAAGAAATTGTGGGGAGCAGAATCAGGAAAGTCTTCAAGAAGGGGCAGGTGATTCCTGACCTGTGCTTTGAAGGAACCTCAGAATTATATAAAATCAGAATTTGGAGGGCAAAGAAGAAAAGAATCTATTTCCTGTCATCTCCCTCAGGGGGTTGGAAACATTAGGTTACGTAGCAATCAGTGGGGCATCTTTGCCCATAAAGTAAGAGGTGTCTCAGGCTCTTGTGTGAAGAGTTGACCCTCCCCACCTGCTCAGTCCGTGTCAGGCAAGGTGGTCTGAGCTCTCCCCCAAAGCTTTTGTGAGAAATCCAGAGCCAAAGTTGCGTCCGTCCCCTGGGCATACCGCCCTCCCAATCTGCTCCCGTCAGCTGACGACTCGTCGCTTTCTCATCCAGGTGTTTGTTTGCTTCATTCCTGACCATCGCCCTCCAGACCAAGCTTGTCTACCTGACCAGCATCCTTGAGGTCCTGACCCGAGACCTGATGGAGCAGTCGAGTAACATGCAGCCCAAGCTGATGCTCCGACGGACTGAGTCTGTTGTGGAAAAGCTCCTCACAAATTGGATGTCTGTTTGCCTCTCTGGCTTTCTCCGGGTAAGTGCAGCATCTTTCTGCAGTGTCAGAGGTAAGACAACCGGGGCTTATTTTTAGCAGACATTGACTCCTTTTGCAGTACAGACCCTGAGTACTCTATAGTGTCAAAACAACAGCTTTTCTGTCTTGGCCCTCATCCCGAGCAGAGAGATGCCTGGGGAAAAAAAAAAAAAAGCAGCTCATAGAACAAATATCTTGTGAATGTTATTCATTTTCCCTGACATCGTTTCTTTATGAAGAAAGACATTAAGGCATTTTTAGATGTACCTTGTCTCTATCAATTAAAATGAATTAAGTCTCCTCATTTTCCTAGTCATCCTTAAAATTGCAGCATAGGAGGGGGAATGTCTAAAATATTAAAGAGAATGAACTTAAAAATAGCTGGAGGCATTTGAGATAGATCCATTTACATAAAAACAATCGATATGCTAATTACAAATAATATCTAACTGGTCATTAAAGCAGGTCCCCTAAGGACCCTCATTTGCCTAGTTTGAGTGGCGGTATGGACAGATAGAGAATGAAATTGGATTTCTCAAACCATTCGTCACTTCCAACTGTCCACTTAATTCAGCCATGCTTTCCCTGCATTTTGTCTTTGGTAAAAAAATAAAATAAAATAAAGACATTGAAAGTGATATTTGTGTTACAGCAGTATTTCTTCTTTAATTTCATTCTACACCCATTTCAAGAAGAAAAACTGTGTATTTATAGCCAGTCCTAGAACTTAATTGAACCTTGAGCAGGATGTATTGCTATGCCACTAATTTTCAACAATAGTATTTAAGTACAAGAGTGAGATGTGAGTCTAAATAGAGGGTGGCATCCACAGCTGTGCTTACTTTAATGTTTAATGCTGTCTTGAAAGAAGACATATGATGTTTTCCTACCAATCCATCTTGCCCCCAAGCAATACCTGGATAGAAAGGCTAATTAAATCAGCCTTTCCCCACCTATTTATCTGATACTTAAAGACCTAGTTGGATTCCTGATATCTTCATCATCACACTATAATCATTATCTCATCAAATTCAAAACTTTTCCTCCTATATGATACTCATCCTTGTCCTTCTGTTAACCCTCCTTTATTTACCTGGTGTACTTGAATTCTTATTGGAGATTGTTTAATATTTCATGGGTCCCAGGGCAAACCTTGGATTATCCAACCTCCAGCTGTTATCTCTCACCCTTGCTACATGACCAGCCTTCTCCTTTTCTGATCAATAATATCTTTTACACCACTTAGGGTATGTGGAAAAATTTGGTAATATGCTTCACCCCGCTTATGCCCGCCATCCAACCATGGCCCTTCAGGATACCTTTAATTCAATTTAATTGATTTGGATTAGACGTACGGTTTCATTGACATAAGGAACTCCCACTGAGAAAATACTTTCTACCAATATAGACAGGCCCCTCCTTTTCAATTTGCAGTCTTAGAGAGTTGCCCAAGAGCTGCTGTTCTCAAAGACCCCCAGGGGTGTCCCTAGCTCCCTTTCAGGGAGTCTGCAAGGTCAAAGCTGTTTTTGTAATATCAAGAGATCTTTGCTTCTAATATGGTAAAAATATCAATAGATATAACACATGTAAACCAAAACTTTGGGGGGGGGGTTCCCTCAACAATTTATAGGTATAAAGGAGTCCTGAAACCAAAAAGTTTGAGACCCATTGCCCTAGAAACTTGTTAAATTCAACTCAGAGTGTTTATTGAGTATGTGCTATGTGCCAAGTCACTTAACCTCTGTTTGCCTCAGTTTCCTCAACTGTAAAATGGGAATAATAATAGTACCTACCTTGTAGGGTTTTTGTGAGGATCAAGTAAGATATTTGTAAAAGTACTTGACACAGTGCCTGGCACACAGTAGATATGACATAATTGCTTATTTTTCCCCCTCATGCCCCCCACCAAACATACAAAAACAAAACCAGAACATTCTCTGCCTTCAAGGAGCTTAAACTCTACCAGGTACACTAAAATGATCTTTTTGGAATTTTAACTATTCTCAATAATAATAAGTCAGCAAAGCTATTTCTTAGGCAAGTCATTCACCCTCTCATGTTCCCCAAGAAATTCTCAAACTGAAACTGGAACCCCTAAAAGAAACAGAAAGAGATGCCATTCTTTGACTCTCTGGCTAGACAATTGGGTTCTCCTTGACCGAGAAGACCAAGGGGTACATCATGGACAAAGGTATAGAGATTGGAATAAGTATTCCATGTTTGGGGAATGATAAGAGAATCATCTTGGAAGACACAGGAACTAAGCTGGGGACCAGTGGGAGAGGAGGGCAAATGATTTATTTAATTGAGGACTGCATTCTTTAATCATGAAAAAAAGAGGTGGTGTTTATTAAGCCTGGCAAATTGGTGAATTAGTTTTGGTTTATTCTTGTTCCCGAGATTAAATGTTATATTATTTAGTGTTTGGGTTTGCTTGTTTGTTTGTTTTTTTAACCATCACTACTATCTTGAAGTCCAGATAGTCCTTAAGCCTTCAAGGATCCATGTTTGTGATGGAAGTGGCTGTTTCTCAGAATTAGTTGAGTCTTCAGTGGCAGCCCGTTTTTGAAGCCTTCCCAGTTTATTAGGAGCTTGTTGTCCCCTGGCTTCGGATCACTTCTACATCATGATAAGCCATCAGAATGGGATTTTGTTGGATGAAGAATTCCTAAAATGAACACTTAAATAAGCATACCATTTGTAGATAGTTAGCAGCTTGTTTGAAGAAGATCTGAGTGTATTAGTAGAGCACAAGCACAAAACTAATCAATATAATCTAGCAACCAAGAAAGCTAATGTGATCAGAGGCTGCACAGGACACAGGAAGGAGGTCACAGTCCCTTTGTGCTCTTGCTGAGTCAGGTTACATCTGCGGTATTATATTTAGCTCTGGGTAACATTTTTCAGAAGGACATTGATTAAATTGGAAATTGTCCAAAAGAAGGCAACTCTTTGGATGCTGATGTAGCCTCCTGTTCGTGTCATTGGTTGAAAGAACCTGGAGCTTTTAAGTTGGAAGAGAGAAGACTTGGGAAGGACAGTATGTAATAGTTGTCTTCAAATATTTGAAGGGCTAACATATGGAAAAATTCAGCTTATTTTGGTTGGCCCAACATCGGAGTTCTTGGAGCAATAATGGAAGTACACAGAGGCTGATTGAGAGTTAATTTATGGAATAATTTCCTTGCAGTTAGGATGATCCCATAGCAGAATGTGTTGCCAAGGGAGAGAGGGTGTTCCTCTCATATAAGGTCTTCAAGAAAAGACAAATGGCCATTTGTTGGGTGATGCAGTTGGAAGAACATTACATTTGGATTCAGATGAGCTTTATTGGATTACTTACGTGCCTTGTGTCTTTCATCAAATCAGTTAACCTCTCTGGGCGTCAGTTTCCAAATCTGTACAATGACAGGGTTGGGTTAGATGACCTCTCAAGTCCCTTCCAGCTCTGAATCTAGAATCCGATGCTGTGAAGAGGATTCTTGTTGCAACATATCTTGGCCTCATTGGCCTTTCAAGTCCTGTCCAGCTCTGAGATTCTTTGGTTCTCTGTGAGTTTAGCTGAGAATAAAAACTTAGAGCCATTTGTTACTGTTTGACATTAACCATCTGATAAACTTTAGATGCAGGGATGCATCCAGATGTCATAAATGGGGAGGAGGGGTAGTATGGTGTCATGGGAAGAGGCCTGGGTCCTTGGGGTCAAATCCTGGCCCTTCCATTCATTAGCTGTGTGACCCGGAATAATTCTCTGAATCTCACTTTCCTCATCTATAAAATGGGAATAATAATACACCAACCACCTTATAGGATTGTTTTGTAGAAAGTGCCTTCTAAACTTTAAAACTCTATGATGTATGTTATTACTAGATACCTAATCCTCAAAATGTGGCTCTTAGCTGTCCATTTTTTTTGTCCAGAGTTGTGATTTTATTGTTACAAGGAACATCCCGCTGAGGAAATTCCCTCTGCCAATGCAGATCTCCAACTCTTCTGTGACTAAAAGACCTGGAGAGTTTCTCGGGGCGCTGAGGAGTGATTTGCCAGGGCTGTTCAACTATGTCCAGCTCTTCATAATCCCCCTAATATATGGGGTTTTTTGGGCAAAGATACTGGGATGGTTTGCCATTTCTTTCTCCAGTGGATTAAGGCAAACAGAGCTTAAGTGACTTATCCGAGATCACATAGCTAGTGAATGTCTGAGGCAAGACTTGAACCCGGGTCTTGCAGTAAATCCAAGGATAGCTTTCTATCCAGTAGACTATGAAACTTCATCCACATAGCTCTAATATATACTCAAAATACTCAAGGAGATCTGTGAGCTTATCAATGTGGGTCCATACTCCTTCTAGTGATGTATATAGAAACTCCTCTATGCCTCTTGTCCATCCTCTTGTCCACATCCTCACAAGAATGTGCATTGGGGTAGGGAGGAGAAGGGGCACCTGCCTTCCATGCTGGGCACCCTCCTTGCTTGTTTTAGATGCTTTGAAGATTGAGTATTCCATCAATAGAACATTCTGGCTACCTCTCAGTTATTTCTCACTCTCACTAAAGGACCAGCCTGTCTTCTTTCTTGATTGCATATACATCTCTACTATTTATGTAGGTACCCATGCATGTATGTGTGTGTACAATAGAAATATATGTGTGCATATACACGTAAAATATGCCATATGTATATTGTGCTCAGAAATAAGAAGACCTGTGCACACAAATAGAGGTGTAGTACCTTTTGATCCAGCAATACCACTACTAGCTCTGTATCCCAAAAAGATCATACAAAAGGGGAAAGGACCCACATGTACAAAAATGGTTATAGCAGCTGTTTTTGTGGTGGCTAAGAATTAGAAGTCGAAAGGATGTCCATCAATTGGGGAATGGCTAAACAAGCTGTGGTATGTGATTGTGATGGAATACTATTGTGCTGTGAGAAATGACAAGCAGGATGATTTCAGAAAAACCTGGGAAGACTTACATGAACTGATGCTGAGTGAAGTGAACAGAACTAGGAAAACATTGTACATAGTAACAAACAATGTTTGATGAAGAATTGTGAATGACTTAGCCATTCTCAGCAATGTAATGACCCAAGACAATCCCAAAGGATTCATGATGAAGCATATTATCCGCCTCCAGAAAAAGAACCAATATTGATTGAATACAGACTGAAACATGTTATTTTTCACTTTCTTTCATTTTTCCCTTTTATTCGAGTTTTCTTGTACAAAATGACTAATATGGAAATGTTTTACATAAAAAAGACAGATTTAGAAATATGTCATGGTGTATACGTTCATGTTTGTGTAAATAATATGAGTATTTGTACATGTATATGCGTACATAAATGTTTTGTGTATGTGTTTATACAGTATAAATATATGTGCAAGTAATATGTGTGTTATATACAATATAGATACATACGTGTACATACACATAAAATATACCATATGCAAATTGTGCCCAGAAATAGGAACATGTGCACACAGAGGTCACATGTGTGTGCAGTATAATCTTTTACATGTGTATGCATAATAAATAGGTTATTGCATATGTGTCACTATAATATAAATATATGTGTATACACATAAAATATACTATGTGTTTGTTGTGCATATAAATATAGATGTACAAACATGTTACACATGTATGTACGTATGTGATTTCATTAGCATGGCTACCTCTATCCACATCATATGTACACTGTATAATACATACGTATAATACATATACTGTATAGACATGTGCACACATATGCAATGCACACTTATACACAATGGTGCACACACATGTACACAGAGTGTATTTTACACACAAATATGTGGATATGGTATTGTGCCAGTAGGTAGGTGACTGGAAAAAAGAATTAGCATCAGTAGATCTGGGTTCAAATTTACCTTTGACACTTAAAACCTGGTGTCTTTGAGAACAAAGGACCACCAACAATAACCACCACCTCAGTTTCCCCATCTGTAAAATGAGGGTCTTTGACTTGTTGACCTTGTCTCTTCCAGCTATAGATCTAGGATCCCATCATTTCACAATTTAGGTTCTTGGACTAAATAAAACAAAAGTCTTCCCCCACCAAGGTTGGGGGGTAGGGACACTCCTATATGTCACTGGGAATCACTGCTTCATTTCCTCGTTCAGGCGGCCATTAACAAAAACCTGGCCCCTTGACCAAGCACTGGATCCCACCAAAAACCAACCATGTTGTCTTTTCTACCATTTCTTCCTAAGGAAACTGTTGGAGAGCCCTTCTATCTGCTTGTGACAACCCTAAACCAGAAAATAAACAAAGGTCCCGTGGATGTCATAACTTCCAAAGCTCTCTACACCCTTAATGAGGATTGGCTCCTGTGGCAAGTGCCGGAATTCAGCACTGTGGTATGTTTGCTGTTACCCTTTCTTTCCAAATGCATAAGTGTTTACCAGCCGAGGGGAGGGGGAAGGGGGACCCGATAAGGAAGGGGGGAGGGGGGAAACCATATCAAAATGAAAGGCCATAATTCCTGCTGTGAGAGGACTCATCCATTTCGTTAATTAAAAACAATAGTTGATAAAATATTAACGCCGTGTTCAAATAATAGATTTTAATTACTTGGATGCAGGGGGGAGGAAGGAGCATCTTAATGACACCTGGGGCAATCATCAATTTCCAAAGATTTTAATATCAGGATGGCCTATGACTCTCTGTGTTGTCAGAGAAGCTGCAGAGATACAGTTCCCTATTCAGTCCTTGTAATTGCAATCAGGATTTCTCGAACTGTTCTTCTCGGGGAGACAATGTGTGAAGATGTGCCACAGCTCAAACAGAATGGGGGGCTTATTTTAGAAAGATAACACAAGATTAATTCAGCTTGAGTTTCCTGTGCCACACGACACACGTACTTTATTTCCTTGGATTAGTTACAAACGTTTGGTGTCGTGCACTTAATATACCGTGATTTCATCACTATTTTTGGAGTAATGCCGTAAATAATGAGCGGCGGCGGCGAGGCTGGCTGTGTGGCGGATTTCACGTGGAGGAAGAGGAGGAGAAGAACGAGAACTCCCCCCTCCCTCTGACCCTTCCCACAGAGAGAGCCCGGTTGGTTACATAGGGGGATGATCAGAACCTTGGAGAGAGCCAAGTCTGGTACTCATTCCAAGTTCATTTAAGAATTCTCTCCCCCTTTATCATGAAGACAGATTGGAGGAAGAGATGACTGTATGTTGGGGGGTGGGGGCAGGGAATTACGGGCGCCTCCAGCTGCAATATATACATCCATGCAGTGGCTCTGGTCCTCTTCCCAACTTTTTGAGCCGGGAGGAAGGGGGAAGGGAAAGAACTGAAAAATGACAGTGAGGTTTTGGTATTGCTCACTTGGGTTGCTGATCCTCTTGTGGTTTTGCCTGGGACAGCAAGCATGGCAGCATTGTTTTGGACGAATGCACCCGTTAATTGGAGAAGGCACCATGTTGGCTTGGGCTGTGTTTTGGTTATGCTTTCTGTCTGTTATGGATGAAATTCCCCATATCTGCTGTTCTGGGTGATCAGTCACTGTTACCACGTGGGACTGGCCCTTCCTGGAAGGAGGATGCTTTGCTGACGCACGTGGCAGGGGAGATGCTGAGTATTATCTTCCCCTAAAGTGGCCCTGGTCTACAGCCTCCCTTCTGGGGCTGATTTCATTCTAGCATAACCCCAGATGGAATCTATAAATCCTGCATAATTGAGTACTTTTCGTGGTAGGGCTTGATTCTTGGAACATTTGTAAAAGAGTCCTAGGATCATAGACTCATAAACTGGGGGGGGGGGCCTTAAAGGCCATTGAGTCTGACCCTCTTTAGTTTATGGGTGCCTGTACTGAGGCATGGAGAGGTTGTTTGACTTCTCCTGGGTCACATAGCTTGTGCCTGAGGCAGCATTTGAATGCGGGTCTTCCCTACCCAAAGTCCAGTACATATAGAATCTCTGAACCAGAGGGCTTCTCGGAGGTCAAATAATCTAATGGGAATCTGAACTGGTCGTCTGGCCTGCCCTTGAAGTCCCCTGATAAGGTAGGAAACCTGCTCCCTCGTGATATAATCCATTCCACTTTTGAAGAGCACTGACTGTTAGGAATTTTCTCTTTCTAAGGAACTGACATCTGGCTAGCTGTAGTTTCTACCCATGATTTCTAGTTCTGCCCTTTGGGGCCTAGGAAAACAAGGTTACTCTCTCTTCTAGAGAATCCATCAATCAGGCACTTAAGAAGCTATGTCATCAGAGTCTGTGCTGAGCACTGGGGACACAAAGAAAGGCAAAAATAGACCCTTGCCCTCAAGAAGCTTACGTTCTAATGGGGGAGACAACCTTTGTGTCAATAGATACAGACAAGGTACATACAGAGTAGTCAGGCACCAGTAACAGTTCAGGATCAATGACCCAATGTATGTCCTCACTGGAGTCTCACAGCAACCCTTAGAGCTATGTAGAATGGCCATCATTCGCCCTTTTTTTAAACATGAGAAAACGCAGGCACACAGAGTTTCAGCGACTTGACCCCCATGCTCACAAAGTGTGTACGTATTAAAGGCCAGTTTTCTCAGAACTTTGCCCTCCCTCCAAGGCCAGCTTTCTCTCCCTTCCCCCACGAGGCTTTCCTGAAGAGCATCTCCTGAGTACTCCTCATACCCACGCCTGGTGGTGCCTACTCTTGTAGAATGTTGTTCAACATTCAGATGAAAAGCTAAGGAGGCAGCTTTGCATGTATTTACCTGACTCTGGGCTGGTTTAGTTCCAAACCCCTAAAAATTCCCCAAAGTGAAACGATTTGAAAGTAAAAATAGGTTGGGGGAATCCAGCCACATTTTGGTTTTGTCAACAACATCAGAGCAGAAGAAGAAGGGTGTGAGAAGGCTCGAGGTGGGGGGAAGGGAAGGGAAAAGAGGGTTACTTGCTGGTTAGGAAGGGTATTTTTGAGGTTTGAAGCCGGGTTTGTTTGTTTTTTAATGTTTTACATCAGAGCAGATTTTTTTTCCCTTTCATTTTAAAATATTGTTTATTTCAAGGCCAATTAAGGTCATGTTTTTGATTTGTTCACACTCGACTCATGAGTTATTTGATGTTGGAGAGATTCATGAAGACTCTTCTTATTTCCTTATAGGCCCTGGGGAGGGAGGCTAATAGATAATGATCATTTCAGAAATCCACAAGAATCCTTCCCTTCAAAGAGGAATTTGGCTGTAGAGAAAATGGAGATTTGTGAGCTGGAAAAGAGACAGGGTTCTCGTTTATTACATGGGCCCCAGCTTTTAAAATTACTTTCTGTTTCGAGTGCATTCTATTTGATCATGGACCAGGCTCTCTTATGTGGTAGATGGTTAAGTTGGGAGTTGTTGAGAAGTCCCATGACTTGGTCAGGTTTTCCATGATTGTGTGACATTAGCAGAAGGTCCAGAGAAACTACTGAGTATTGCATTTCCTCTATAGTAAATTCCTTGCACTGTGCCTGTCCTATTTCCTTTTTCTCCTTCACGATCCTGAATGGGGCTCAGATTTGGCTTAGCTTCCCACAGCCTCAGTTTCCTGGAATGTAAAAGGAGGATTTTGGAAGTGCTGGCCCCTGAGACCCCACCCACCCTCTCCAGCAGCTCTGAATCTGTGATCTGAAGTCTCTGGTTTTCAGAGCCTCCTGTGGTTGTCTGTGAAAATGTCAGGGGCTGGTAGAGGCTGATGTTCCATCTAGGCATACCCAAGAAAGAAATTATCTCAGGGAAGGGTGGGGGAGGGGGGAGAATTAACAGAAAGCAAGAGGAAGTCATTTTAGTGACCTGAAACAGCAGAGCTGGGACAGCAGGGCACAGTTAAAATAAGAAGCCAGAGTCAGGATTGCCAGGGAGGGAAAGAGGGAGCAGCCCATGTGACAGAGTAACATGGAGGCTTCACACCTCTAAGATTAGGACAGCTCCAGAGGAGCTGTTGGCTGCAGCTTCAGGCCTCCTGCCCCTGGCTTCTCCACGGGTCACTGTGCTGACAAGCATGATCTGGTTCTGGATGGTAACTGGAGAGAGACAGAGACACAGAGAGAGAGAGAGAGAGAGACACAGAGAGAGAGACAGAGACACAGAGAGAGAGAGAGAGAGAAAGAGGAGGAAGGAGGGAGGATGGGAGAGACAGACACAGAGAGGGAGTCAGAGGGAGACAAAGACAGAATCAGCCTTTCTTCTGGCTAAATAGTTAGATCAGAGGATGTTGGATCCAACCTGCTCATTTTATTTTATTTTATTTTTGTTTTTTTTGTTTTTTATTAGGCAATTGAGGTTAAGCGACTTGCCCAGGGTCACACAGCTAGTAAGTGTCAAGTGTTTGGTCTGAGGCCGGATTTGAACTCAGGTCGTCCTGACTTCAGGGCCGGTGCTCTATCCGCTGCGCCACCTAGCTGCCCCTAACCTGTTCATTTTACCTATGAGCAAACTTCCCCAGGAGGTTACATTTGACTTAATCAGGGTCACACAGCAAATGAACATTTTGAGGCAGGGTTTGAACCCGGCCCTTCCTGACTCCCAGCCCAGTGCTGTACCTACTGTGCCACTCAGCTCACACTTGGAGTGATAACCCCAAGAAGTAGTAGTACTTAAAATAATAGCAATAATAATAACTAACATTTATGCAATAGAGTCCCAAAAGTCTGGGCGCAGTTTCAAACTTTGATCACTTAAAAGCTGCACTAGGACTTTTGGGACACCCTGTGTAGCGCTTGAAGGTTCGTGCAGTGCCTTATGGGTGTCATCTCCTTTAACCCTCACAACACCCCTGGGAGGTGAGTGTTATTATTATCCCCATTTTACCGATAAGGAAACTGAGCCTGAGAGAAGTTAAGTGACATGCCCAGGGTCACATAGCCAGTATATAGTCGAGGTAAGATTTGAACTCGGACCCTTCCTAACTCCAAGTCGAACATTCTCTCTAGTGTTACACCTAGGTAGCTAAAACCACCATCGTCCTTGGAGTGTACCCCAAAAGGAGCCATAGGATCATAGATTCAGAACTGGGAGGGACCTTTGAGGTCATATAGTCCATTCCTTCATTCTCCTGATAAAGAAACTGAGTCACGGAGAAGAAAAATTGCTTTTAGCTGGGGTACTCACAGAGTTGGAATTTGAACGTGGGTCACAGAGTGATAAAATTGTTGACGTAGAGCTGGAAGGGACATGTGATTTTTCAATTGTTTTTCAGTTGTGTCTAGTGGTTTGACATTTCTTTCTCCAGCTCATTTTACAGATAAGGAAATTGAGGCAGATGGTTAAGTGACTTGCCCAGGGTCACACAGCTAGTAAATGTCTAAGGTCACATTTGAACTCGGATCTTCCAGAGTCCAGGCCCAGCATTCTGTGCACTCTGGTGCCGTCTAGCTGCCCAGTAAGGACCACAGATGCCACTTAGTCTAATCCCCTCATTTTACACAAACCTGAGGGCCAGAAAGAAGTTAAGTGACTTACCAAAGATCACACAGGTAAGTGGCAAAGGCAGGATTTGAACCCAGGTCATCTGACTGCAAATCTTTTCCTTACCCTGTTGTTCTCCAAGTATCCCCAAGTTATGTTTACAAGGGGAAATATTTTCAGGGCAGCATACTTTTTGAAAATGAAAGGAAAGGAATAAGCACCTACTATATTGCTGGCACTATGAGAAACGCTTTACAAATATCTTGTTTGATTCTCACCATAACCCTGAGAGGTGGGTGCTGTTATTATTCCCATTTCACAGACATGGAAACTGAGGCAGACAGTGGTGAAGTGACTCGCCCACGGTCACACAGCTAGTAAGTGTCTGAGGCCACATTTGAACTCAGGTCTTGGCTTAACACTCCTCCACTGTACCACCTAGTTGCCTTAGAGGAGAAATGAGGATACCCTTCCTCCTTCTGGAAGAAAGGTGAGGGACTACAGGTGGAGAATATTAGATGCCTTCTCAGCGGCAGTCATGGCATCACTTACTCTCGGGTAACTGTCGCTGTTATGAGGAAGGCTCATATTGAGGGGTTGAGGTGAGGGAACTGGAATATCTGAAAATAACTTACATGGAAGCAAAAGGCGTCAGTACAACTTGTTAAATAAATTGGGGGGAAATTTAAAGGACTGTTTGAGAGCACTGAGCTCCCCTGGCTTCCTCTCATGGTTTCTGATCTCTCCTTCTATCCCGCCACCACCGAGCATCCAAAGCACTCACTGTGAAAAGGAGCGAGGAAATGCATTGAAACTCACCGGACCCGCTTCCTTTTCCTTATTTTCATATAGGTTTCATTTTGTTAATTTAGGCTCCTCTACCCGTGATTGGACAGCTCGGAGGTGCCATGGTGCCTAGAGCGCCGGGCCTGGACTCTGGAAGACTCATATTCCTGGGTTCAAATCCAGCCTCAGACACTTACCAGCTCTGTGACCTTGAGCAAGTCACTTAACCCCGTTTGCCTCAGTTTACTCATCTGTAAAAAAGAGCTGGAGAAGGAAATGGCAAACCACTCCAGTATCTTTGCCTAGAAAACCCCAAATGGGGTCACGGAGAGTCAGACACAAATGGAAAAATGACCAAGCAATATTCCGTGCTTGACTTTGAGCTCTGTAGGAAGGAGGTTTTTTTCCCAGGACAGATGGCACCTTCCTGGTACCTTAGGGTGCCAGGGCTGAGGAGCCCACTTCTGTTGAATCATGTTACCTGGGGAAAAGGAAATTTGTTTCAGTTCACAATGAAAAAAATCCAGTAACCCACAGCAAGTTCATTTAATTAGCGAGTCAAGTTCTAGTTGTAATCAAAGTTAAGAGATCAATTTCTTTTTAGCACTTGAAGCTGGGAAGTAAGTCGGCGTCTTCATCTGTTGTAGTGTGTGTGGGGCGCTCCTGTACCGTGGGGAGCAATCTTTCAACAAACACACTGACCTTATTTTACTCATTATGAGAAAGGCCTTAACATAGAAATTACTTATGGGACCTGACGCAAAGCCTGCAGTGACCCATAAATGATTTATTTAAGGTTTCTGCCTCCCCCGCCCCCACCTTGGAGTAGGCAGAGGAATTCAGTGTGGTGGACAGAGTACAAGGTTTGGCACCAGCCCAGACTGGATGTCCGGCCCTGCTGCTCATTAACCTTGTAACTTGGAGCAAATCACTTTTTCTCTCTGGGTCACAGCTTCCTCATCTGTAAAAAGAGAGGGCTGGGTTAGGGGGCCTCGAAAGTCTCTTGTAGCTCTGAAGGTAGGGTTCCAGCTAGGCGGCACCATCATGGATGGAGTGTCAGGCCCGGAGTCAAGAAGACTCATCTTCCTGAATTCAAATCTTAATAGCTGTGTGACCCTGGGCAAGTCACTTCACCCTGTTTGCCTCAGTTTCCTCATCTGTAAAATGAGCCGGAGAAGGAAATGGCAAAGCACTCCATTATCTTTGCCAAGAAAACCCCAGATGGGGGCAGAAAGAGTCAGATGTGACGAAACAGCAGCGACTTCCTGCCTGAGGCCGATTCTCTATTCAGTTCTCCGGGCTGCCTGTCCCAGGCTTGTTGAGAGGCTCACACCATTACTGTTTTTATTTTCATTATGATCCCATCAAGTCCAGCCCGAGCTCCCTGCAGCAGTAACCAGGAGTCTGTCCCCTCTGTGCCCACCCAGGATTCTCCCCTCTGCCCCCCATCCCCCACCGTTGCCTTGATTTTATCCTTTTCAAAGATTCATTTTTTCCCAGTCATTAAACAACGCACTGTTCCGATTAAGTCATTCTGTGATGCTCCCATTACATCCCTTCCTGATGTTTGCACTTCAGCAGTCTGGTTTTTAATACCCCCCTTGCTATTGTATAGAAACAGTGAAGTTAATTAACAATCCTCCAGGTTCCCCCCCTCCCCCTTCTCTTATAACATCGTTTGCGAATTATTTTCATTATGACTGAGGATAAAACCGAAACCACCTCTAACTTCAGAGCTGCTCTTTGCAACTTCTCATCAAAGAAGTGAAGCCATTTTCTCTCTTTTCTTTTTTAGATTTTTCTTACTAAAAAATTAATGATTATTAACAAATGCAGACATTTCAACATACACTTTTTCTTGTTTTGTTTTGTTTTTTTAACAATTTTAGGCAAATCATTCCCTTCTTGATGGCAGGAAGTGGAAAATGAATAATCAAATGAAATCAAAGTTTTTAATGACTCTCCTTATTCATAACCTTTCCACCCACCAGCTAGAATTGGGGAATTAAAGTTATGTAGCTTCTTCACAAAGTTATCTAGATTTCTCCTTTATGGCTAAAAGGAAGGCTCTATGCTCCATCTACTTTGAGGAAGGACAACAGTCAATGAACCAACCTAGGAAGACCCTGGACCAGATGGCCCCTAAGGCCTGTTCCATCTCCAGATCCATCATCCTGTGTGGGACTTTGGACCAGTGACTTCCTGCCTCTGGGCCTCAGTTTCCCCAATTGTCAAATGAGAGGATTGGACTAGGGGGTCTCTGAGATCCTTTCTAGCCCAAGTTCCTCCTCAACAAAGTGGGTGCAACCCCACTTACACTGCTTGCCTTCCAGGGCTGGGCTGTGGCAAGGAAACACTGCAGGCCTCAGCAAGCTAGGAAAATGGGAGCTGCTAGGGAGGAGAATTTAAAAAAACAAACCAATTTGGTTCAAGTTCAACCTGTGAACCTAAGTGTGCTGTCTATGTGACCATGACCTTGAGCATCTGAGCTTGAGTTTCTTCGTCTGACAAATGAGGGAGTGAACCCCTAACTGCCCCATGGCGCTGGCCGGAGGATTTAAGGAGGCTGTGTACAAATTTAACTTTTTTTTAAAATTAATTTATTTTTAGTTTTCAACAATCACTTCCATATGCTTTTGAGTTTTAAATTTTTCTCCTCTTCCCTCCCTGCCTCCTTCCCCAAGACGGCGCACAATCTGATATAGGCTATACATATACATTCCTATTAAGCATATTTTCACATTAGTCATGTTTTAAGGAAGAATTAAAACCAATAGGAGAAACCACAAGAAGGGGGAAACAAAACAAAACAAAATAAAAAAAGGGCAAATGGTGGGCTTTGATCTGCATTCAAACTCCATAGTTCTTTCTCTGGATGTGGAGAATGAGACTTTTAGAGATCTTTGCATTGCTGAGAAGGGCTAAGTCTATCAAGGTTAGTCATCGCACAACATGCCTATTACTGTGTACAACATTCTCCTGGTTCTACTCACTTCACTCAGCATCAGACCATACAAGTCTTTCCAAGTTTTTCTGAAGTCAGCCTGCTCCTCATTTCATGTGGCACAATAGCGTTCCATCATAATCATATATCACAACTTGTTCAGCCATTCCCCAGTTGATGGGCATCCCCTCAATTTCCAGTTCTTTGCCACCACAAAAAATGTGGGTCCTTTTCCCATTTGTATGATCTCTTTGGGATACAGCCCTAGAAGTGCTGTTGCTGGGTCAAAGGATATGCACATTTTTATAACCCTTTGGATAGTTCCAAATTGCTCTTCAGAATGGTTGGATTAGTTTACAACTCCATCAACAATGCATTAGTGTTCCAATTTTCCCACATCTTTTCCATTTATCATTTTCCTCTTTGTCATGTTGGCCCATCTGATAGGTGTGATATGGTACCTCAGAGTTGTTTTCATTTGCATTTCTCT
Organism: Vombatus ursinus; assembly: GCF_900497805.2. Classification (NCBI taxonomy): domain Eukaryota; kingdom Metazoa; phylum Chordata; class Mammalia; order Diprotodontia; family Vombatidae; genus Vombatus; species Vombatus ursinus. Next base: position 9,687,732 of record NW_020951112.1, on the reverse strand, counting down.
AATCAATAGTAATTTGGAGCATTTTTCATATGACTATAGATGACTTTAATTTCTTCATCTGAAGACTGCCTGCTCATATCCTTTGACCATTTATCAATTGGGGAATGACTTGTATTCTCAAAAGTTTGACTTAGTTCTCTATATATTTTAGAAATGAGGCCCTTATGAGAGACACTGGTTGTAAAAATCCTTTCCTAGTTTTCTGCTTTCCTCCTAATCTTGGTTGTATTGGCTTTATTTGTGCAAAAACTTTTCAATTTAATGTAATCAAAATTATCCATTCTGTATTTCATAATGTCCTCTTTCTCCTGTTTGGTCATGAATTCTTCTGTTCTCCATAAATCTGATAGGTGAACTATTCCTTGCTCTCCCAGTTTGCTCATAGTATCGGCCTTTATATCTAAATCATGTACCCATTTTGACTTTATTTTGGCATATGGTGTAAGATTTTGGTCTATGCCTAGTTTCTGCCATGCTCTTTTCCAGTTTTCCCAGAAGTTTTTGTCAAATAGTGAGTTCTTATCCCAGAAGCTGGAGTCTTTGGGTTTATCAAATAGTAGATCACTATAGTCGTTGACTACTGTGTCTTGTGCATTCCACCGATCCACCACTCCATTTCTTAGCCAGTACCAGGTAGTTTTGATGATTGCTGACAAATTTAACTTTTTAAACTGAAGAGGGAGATAGCATAGTGTAAGTTGTATCATTTTACAGATGGGGAAACTGAGTCTGAGAAAAGTGAAGTGACTTGCCCTGGGGTCACATGGGAAGTGTCTGAGGCAGGGTTTGAACCCAAGCCTTCCTGACTTCAAGAACAGGGTCCTGTCTACTACGCCACCCAGCTGACAGAGGGTACCTGAATAGGAACCAGGGACTTCTTGGTACAGTGGAAAAGCATGTTTAATACGGAATTAGAGGATTGGGGTTTAAAGCCTGTCACTGACACTACCTGTGTGTCCTTTGACAAGTCACATAACCCCCCCCAAGCCTCAGTTTCCTCACTTTTAAAATGAGGGTGTTGGGCTAGAAGACCTCCATGTCCCCTTCCAAAGCTGTGGTCATATGATCTTTAAAAAAAAAAAAAAAAAGGTGCTGGGTTTGGAGTTGGGAGACCCATCTTCCAATCTTAGCCCCATTCCTTACTCCCTAAGGTAGCTTTTGTCCCTCCTCCCTGTCTTATCCACATCTCAAGTTAATATCTCACTGAGATCAGTCCTCAGTTTTCCAGTCTATTCTCACACTCTCCATTCCGGTCCTCAGTTTCCTCATCTGTAAAATGGAGAGGTTGGTGTAGACAGCCTCAGAGGGCCATTCCACATCTGTGATCTTTAAAAAAAAAAAAAAAAGGCATCCAAAGTTTATCTGAGACCAGCAAACCCAAATAAGCACCCACGATCTCCTTTCTGTTCTCTTGGGAGAAAAAAAAATAAAATTTCCAAAAACTGTTTACATCTCTTACAAGCACGCCATTGTCTCATGCACTGAGATGACTCTTGAAATACCTACTTAATTCATTTTTTGGTGCCAACTTTTGAAACCTTAATGGTAGCAATGTTCAGAAAGACCTTCTATGTGGAGTTGACAGGTTTAGCAAGATACATATAGGTACTCTAGGAAAGGGGGAGAAATAGAAAAAAATTGAAAATAGAAAACGTTCTGCACCTGCAAAGAATTTGTGATTGCGCTGTCTTCCCCACGGTATGAGACAGGAATGACCATATGTCACTTTTCTGTGGGCCTCACTTTTCTCATCTGTAAAATCAAGGGGTTGGCCTGGTTCAGAGGTTCTTAACCTATGTTGTGTCATGGGCCCCTCTGGCAGTGGCTTGGTGAAGCCTACAGACGCTTTCTCAGATTCCTCTTTTTAAATAATTGAGGAAAATACTTAATTTCAGATAGAGGTTAGTGAGGATGAAGATGTAATTTTTTTTTTCTCCTCTGTGTTCACAAACCCTCTGGAATCTATGAACTGCAGATTAAGGATGTCTGGTCTATAGATGGTCTGGAACAGAGGCTGCTGCTGGGAGTCCTAACTAGATTAAAATGAAATTGAGATGTGTTTAACAAAAGTAAATAAAAATACAGTGGTTGTTCAGTTATTTTCAGTCATGTCTGACTCTTTGTGACTTCTTTTGGGGTTTTCTTATCAAAGATCCTGGAGTGGTTTGCCATTTCCTTCTCTAGCTCATTTGACAGATGAGGAAACTGAGGCAAACAGGGTTAAGTAGCTTGCCCAGGGTCACACAGCTAGTATGTTTCTGAGGCCAGATTTGAACTCAAGTCTTTCGGACTCCAGGCTCAGTGCTCTGGACATTGTGCCACCTAGCTACCCCTCCAAAAATACAATGTACCGTAGATAATGTTAATTTGTGGTTTTCTGTGTCAGTATGTGACCTGTAGGGATCCCTGTTTGACACCACCGGTCTATGATCCCTTTTACCTCTTAATCCTTTAATCCATGTTGCTGGTGCTATTTGCTTGATTGACGATGGAAAGAGCACTAGCTCTGAAGCCAGACAACCTATGTTCAAATCGTACCTTTAAGACTTGTAACTATGTAGCCTTGGGAAAGTAACCTCACCTTTGTAGCCTTTATACCTTCAAACTTACCCCACCCATCCAGATCTAAAGTTCACATCTCACTGAGATCAGTTCTCCAACCTGTTCTCATTCTATCTCTCCTGTACCTCAGTTTCTTCATCTGTAAAATGGAGGAGTTGGACGAGATGACCTCTGAGGTCCTTTTCAGTTCTGGTCCTGTGATGATGGCCAAGACTGAGGCTCACATAAGAGTCTAAGGTTTATAAAGCTCTTGACCTACATCATCCCTTTGATAACAACCACCCAGTAGGGAAGCCGCGGCTCAGAGAGCTGTCTTAACTGGCCTAGTATTTCACAGTTGGAATTGACAGTGCCAGGATTCAGGCTCGAGTCTCCCAGCTGTAAATCCAACATGCTTCTGCCTCCGTCGTCACCCGTGTCTTCCTTCCTCTTTCCATCCTGCTCGCTCCCTTCTCACTCTCTCCCTTACCCTTCTCATCTCATAAAACTGAAACAACCAGGGATGGGGAACAGAAAATAAAAAGGGACAAAAAACCCCGAGAAAAAATGGTAAACTTTATGAAGGGGACGCTTGACCTTCATCTCGACCTTGTAACATTAAAAACAGTTTTGTTCCAATAAATCATCAACAATACCAAAAAAAAACCCTTAAGAAGAATGAGGAAAAAGGGGAAGAGGACTGTGGGAGAAACCATGAGCCTCTCTACCACATATGGTGTGTTTAGAACATCTATATATATATATATATATATGTATGTATGTATGTGTGTGTATACACATGTATGTGTATATGTGTGTGTATATATACACATGTATGTATTATATGTTATATATATACACACATGTATGTATACATATGTATAAAAATTTAATCGAGTAGTAACAAAGTGGCCTACTTTTAACCCCTTCTGCATCTCCCCTCCCTTTTCTCTGGGCATCTTTTCAAGTGATTTATTATAAATGGTCTAACAAGAGATGGACAGTACGTTTCATCATCACTCATGAGATGACTAGGTGGCACAGTGGTTAGAGGCCAGGCCCGGGATCAGGAAGATCTGAGTTCAAGTTCTGCCTCAGACACTTACCAGCTGTGTGACCCTGGGCAAGTCACTTAACCTCTGTCTGCCTTGGTTTCCTTATCTGTAAAACGGAGATGATAATAGCACCTATCTCCCAGGGGTTTTGTGAGGACCAAATGAGAAAACAATTATGAATTTCTTTGCAAACTTTAAAGCACTATCAATCCTCGTCGTTGTCATCATCAGTCTTTGGAAGTCGTAATTGGTAGATTCTTTGGTCCCAGTTCTGTGTTCTTTCAGAGTTAATTCACCTCACGTTACTGTGGTCATTGTGTAAACTGTTCTGCTAGTTCTGTTCTTTTCAGTCTACATCAATTCATCTGAGTATTTTTATATTTCTTTAAATGTTTAATATTCCTTATTTCTTATGGTGCAAAAAAATTTCCATTACCTTAATATGCCACCTCGTGTTCAGCCATCTCCTCGTTTTTTCCCCATTTCTTTGATTCAACAAAAAGTGCTGTTTTATATTCTTGTATATAGGACCTTTCCCTTTGTTCTTGACCTCCTTATAAGTGTTTTTGTTGCTGTTCAGTTGTGTCTGACTCTTCATGATCCCATTTGGGGTTTTCTTGGCAAAGATCCTAGAATAGTTTGCTGTTTCCTTCTGCAGTTCATTTTACAGATGAGGAAACTGAGGTCAGCAGGGTTAAGTGACTTGCCTAGGGTCACACAGCTAATAAGTATCTGAGGCTGGATTTGAACTTAGATCTTCAAGACTCCAGGCCCAGTCCTCTATCCACTGCACCATCTAGCTGTCCTCCTTAGAAGTACATGGCCGATAGTTCTCAGTGGGTCAAGAGAGGATGTGCATAGTTTAGTGACTTTAGGGGTCTAGTTACATATTGCTTTCCAGATTGACTGGATAAATCAATGTCTCCTGCAACACAGCATGTTTGTGTGATTCTGGTCCCACATCTACAACTTTCATCTTCTGTCACTTTCATCTTCTGTTCTCTTGGAACAAGGATCTGTATGGGTATGAGTTGTTTTGATCTGCCTTTCTCTCTCTTATTTATTTATTTTTTTATTTGTTTTCGTTTTCAACATTCATTCACTCCTATAAGATTTTGAGTTCCAATTTTTTTCTCCCTCCCTTCCCCCTCCCCAAGACAGCAAGCTATCTCATATAGGCTGTATATGGACAATCATATTAAACGTATTTGCACATTAGTCATGTTGTGAAAGAAGAAACGGAACAAAAGGGAAAAATCAAGAAAAAAAAGTGAAAATAGTGTGCTTTGACCTGCATTCATACTCTGTAGTTCTTTCTCTGGATGTGGATAGCATTTTCCATCATGGGTCTTTTGGAATTGTCTTAGATCACTGTATTACTGAGAAAAGCCAAGTCTATCAGAGTTGGTCATTGCACACTGTGACCGTTACTGTGTACAATGTTCTCCTGGTTCTGCTCAGTTCACTCAGCATCAGTTCACGTAAGTCTTCCAGGTTTTTCTGAAGTCTGCCTTAGAGCAAGGACCTTTTCTGTGTCCTGGATCCCTCTTTCTGCATTTCCCTTAACAAAGGTTTGGATCATTTTATCATATGGTTGCCAATTGCTTATACTGCTTCATTTGAGAACTGCCTGCTCACATCCTTTGATAACATGTATTAGGGAATGGTTCTTGTTCTTATATATTTATATTGATTCTTTATGTATGTTGGATATTAAGCCTTTATCAGAAAAATTTGCATGAAGATTTTTTCCAAATTAAATGTGTCTTCTGATTCTAACTGCATTTATTTTGCTTGTAGAGAAGATTTTTTAATTGTACGTTTTATCTTTTATGATCATTTCTGTCTCTTATTTGTATAAGAATTCTTTAATAAGTAAAAATTATCTTCCTTTGTCATTTTTTCTTTTTTTAACGACAAGCTCTTTTGTATTCAGGCCATATATCCATTTTGATATGTGGTATATGTGGATATACGACATACATCTATTGTGGTATATGGCTTAAGATCACTTAACCTAAGTTTTGCCAGATAGCTTTCCAGTTTTACCAGCTAATTTTATTAAATAGGGAATCCTTATCCCAGTAGTTAGTGCCTATGGGTCTATAGACCATTGCATGGTCAATTGCTTCTATGTCTTGTGTATTTAATCTTTCCCTATTAATCAACCTTTCTCTTTTTTAACCAGAGCCAAATTGTTTTGATGATTTTTGCATTTATAAAATAGTTTGAGATACAATACTGCTAAACCCCCTTAATTCCTACTTTTCCCCCCTTACATTCCTTTAGATTCTTGACCTTTTGTTCCTCATGATGCATTTTGTTATTATTTTATCTAAATCTATAAAATAGCCATTGGTAAGTCAATTTGATGTGGCACTACATCTGTTAATTTTTTTCTTTAAAAATCAGTCCTTGAGTCTTCTTTTATTTCTATGAAAACTGTTTTGTAGTTGCTTTCATTTAAGCCCTGGGTGTGTCTTGATAGGTGGCGATGCGATACCTGTGACATTATCTATTCTGTAGTTACTTTGCTTTAATTTCTTTTTCTATCTTTCCCTTGGATTTTGTTAGTAATAGTCAGAAGGGCTAATGACTGGTGGATTTATTTTCTTTTCTGGGACTTTACTGAAATTATTCATTGCCTTGTTCAACTTTTAACAAACTCTCTAGTGTTCTCTAGGTAAACCGTCATGTTATCTCCTAATAAGCATCATTTTGTTTCCTTCTTTGCTTATGAAAATAGGCAAATGTATTTTTCTTGTCTTATTGCTATAGCTAGTATTTCTAGAAGTATATTAAATAATAGTGGTAATAATGGCCATTGTGGCTTTGCCCCTGGTCTTACTGGAAAGGCTTCTAGAGTTTCTCCTTTTATTAATTTTTCATTTTAATTTTTGATAGATACTCTTTTTTTTCTTTTTTTATGGTAATTTTAATTTTTTTTTTTTGTTTTCAACATTTACTTCCACAAGATTTTGAGTTCCGATAGATACTCTTAAACAATGATCTCCCAAACAGTTAATTTAAATGAGCTTTAACAGCAAAATTAAAATTTAGCTCCCTTTGAACTTATAAGGGAGAGCTATAACCTTGGGTAACAATTTCACTTTTCTGAGCCTTGGTCTCTTTATCTTTAAATTGAGTAGGCTAGACTAATAACCTCTAAGTTCCCTTCTCGCTTCAGAACTATGATCCTTTATTTGATCCCATGTTATTGTACGTTTGCCCGTGTCTAATTAGATCTCTGTTGTTTGGGCCAACTATTAGCAAGCAAAGATCCATCATGTACCCAGAATCAGAGGTGGGCCCTGGGCCTACACAGAAGAAATTTCCTAGGATCATTGAATCTTCAATTCATAGCTGGAAGGGACCTAAGAGGTCATCGAGTCTGCTTTGTCTACTTGAGTAGGATTCTTTTCTATATCATTACTGACCACCAATTATCCAGCATTTGCTTTGGAGACCTCAAATGAGGGGAGGAAACCCACCATCTTGAGTCCTACACCTTTGGATAGCTCAGTGGTGAACAAGTTTTTTCCTGATATCAAGTCTACATTGGCCTCATTACAACCTGCACACCCTGTTCCTGGCTCTGTCCTTTAGGGCAAAGTAGACCAAGTCTCATCTCTTCTTTCTCTCTTTTCCTTCCGTATTTCCTTCCCTCCTCAAGGAGCTCACAGTCTAATGTATACCAAATATACAATATACCTATAAGTGTATGATATACCTTGTCTTCTGCCTCTTTTTGTATCCCTATCACCTACTATGTGCCAGTGCCTGGCACATAGTAGACACTTAGTAAACATTTATTGATGTGACAGGTGTTTGCAATTTTTGCTAGTAGTTAGGTCACTTTTATGAAATGCACTTTGTAGGTGGGTACTGTGTGTATAGGAGTGGAGGAGAGATAATTTCTTCATCTCCTCTTCCTTAGACAAGCCTGTAGAGGCTCCTCTTGATACTTTCCTGTGTTCATAGTCAGCCAGGAGCTTATTGCAGGCCTTAATCTCAATCACATTTTCTTTCATCTTCAAGCATAGACTGTAATATATACGGTGTTCAAACTTTTTGGTTTCCTGATGTCTTCAGAGTTGTTGTTAAGTTATTTTTCAGTCATGTCCAACTCTCTGTGACCCCATTTTTTGGGTTTTCTCATCAAAGATCCTGGAATGGTTTGCCATTTCCTTCTCCAGCTCATTTTTCAGATGAGGAAACTGAGGCAAATAGGGTTAAGTGACTTGTCCGCAGTCACACAGCTAGTAAGTGTCTGACACCAAACTTCAACTCATGAAGGGGAGTCTTCCTGATTCTAAGCCTAGTGCTCTGTGCACCATGGCACCACCTAGCTGCCCTGTCTTCAGAGTAGATGGCACAAAGTGCTTGTTCTCATCCAGATCACCTGAAGTGTGTGAATGCTGCCTGTTCTTTTTACTTTTCCAATGCCCGTATGCCTACCATTCAGTGAGCCAGAGTGTTTTTCTAGCATCAGGCATTAGTGCAGACAGTAACAGGCTTCCGGATGATTAGCTCATCTTTAATCAGCATCCAGATCTGCTGACAAGAGTTGGCATTGGCTGTTTTTTTGTGGTCTCACTGGGGTCAAGTCAAACCTTCCTCTATCCACTTTGAAAGACACTGTACACAAGGCTCTTCTGAAGCCTTAGCATACTCGTGGTTACGGCCGTAGAGCAGAAAAGGAAAGGCCACAAGGATAGACTTGAGGAAAGCCACCACGTCACCCAGGTGTCTTTTTTGTTAATTATTTGTTTACTAACATAGTGCCTAACACAAAGGAGGCACTTAATAATTGCATGGTGGGAAATGTGTCAATGATATCCAGCGTCCTTCCTTTGAGACAGTTAGCTTGCTAAGTTTAGATTGTACAACTGAGATGGAAGCATTATTCTGAGCTGAGAATTCAGTCTTACTGCTTAATTCTTCATTTCTGGTGCATCTGGTTTGTGGGCTCTAGAGAAGTTGACCCTGAGTCTACCCAGATACCTAGAAACACTCTCACTTAGCGCAATACTAGGAAAGGAAACCTAGGACCAGAAACCACAGATGTGTAGCTGCTCATTACCTCCTGATCCCTCCTTCTTTCCCTCCCTCCCTCCCTTCCTTACTGCCTTTCTCTTTCTCTCCCTCCCCTCTTCTGCTTTTCCTCTCTTCTACCCTCCCTTCTTTCCTTCCACCTTTCCTCCCTTTCTCCTTTCTTTCCTTCCCTCTCTCCCTCTCTTCCTTCCTTTCACCTTTTCTCCTTTCCTGCCTTCTTTCCTCTCTCCCTTTTTTCTTTCCTTCCTCCCTCCTTCCTTCCATTGCACACACCATAGCAACACTTACCTCATGCCCGTCCGTCACTTTGTACAGTCCTTTTCCATCAAAGATATATCAGCACCCTTCCCATTATCTGGTCGCCTCAGATACCGTGGAGGAATATGTGACTTGTGAGGACCAGGATAGACCTCATATAGGAAGTGATACTTCAGCTCAACTTTGAAGGAAGCCGGCGTTTCTAAGAGGCCACAGTCAGGCAAGAATGCATGTGACGCATGGGCACTAACCTGAGCAGCGACGCAGAGATGGCAGATGTAATATCTTGTAAGAGGGAGAGAAGATGAGACTGTTTGATTCAAATATTTTTGTTATTGTTGTTTCAGTCATGTCTGATTCTATTTGGGGTTTTCTTGGCAAAGGTCTCCAAGTGGTTTGCCATTCCCTTCTCCAGCTCATTTTACAGATGAGGAGACTGAGGCAAACAGGGAGAAGTGACTTGCCCAGGGTCACACACCTAGTAAGTATCTGGGGCCAGTTTTAAACTCACGAAGATGAGACTTCCAGACTCCGGGCCCATCTTTCTACCCACCATGTCACTTAGTTCCCCAACTATACAGCGTGTAAAATGGAGTAATGTGTAATAAAGGAAAGGTAGGCCAGAGCCAGACTGTGAGAGTTTTTATATAACAAAGAGAAGAATGAATACTTTTATCCTAGGTGCAGCCACCAGAGCTCTTTGAGTCCAGGGAGTGTTTTGATTAGATCTCTGTTTTAGGAAGTTTTGTGGTGGAGGGATTGAATCAGTGCTACGAGAGACCGTTGAGAGTCTGGGGGAGAGGTGATGAGAGTTTGTGTGAGTGGACAGAAAGGGGCATGTATAAGAATTGTCCTGGAAGTAGAATTAATAACAAAATTGGGTAAGTAGTTTATAGGATCATAGATTTTTGAGCTAAGAAAGGACCTTAGAAATATTTTGTTCAATATCTCCCCCTGCCAAGCCCCAGTTTTACCGATGAAGAAACTGAGGCTCAGAGATGTAAGTGACTTGCTGGGTTCGTACAACTAGTGAGTGTCTGAGGCGGTATTCGAACCCAGGTTTTCTTGTCTCCAAGTCGAGTGTTCTAGTCACTACCCCTAGAGAGGGAGGGGGAGGGGAGCGAGGTATCTGGAGATGACTAAAGTAACAGATCTGGGCATCTCAAAGGATGCCGGTGCCCTTTGTAGAAAGAGGAAAGTTTGAGAGAGAGAAGGCTTTGGAGGGAGAGAGATAATGAATTCTGTTCTGGTCATGCTGAGTTGGGAGTGCTTATTAAGTATCTATTCACTCTATTACTGGGAAAATTGAGTTAGACAGAAAACTGTCTTCTGAGGACAGTCTGAGACAGCACTGAGCCGGACAGATGTGTAAAGGTGAAGCAGACGGCAGATGGTCATTTATTTTGTTTTCTTTTTCTTTTTTTTTTAAAAAAATTCCAATTTAAAAAACATTAAATAAAAACCCATGAGCATTTTCATATAGAAAATAGAACCTAAAAAGGGGATTTCATATGAAACTGTGAGTCTCTGTTCCACACAGCTTGCTTATCTTTAATTTTTTGTATCACCCCAAACAGCAACTTTTTTATCAAATGTTTTCCACATATCTGACGTTTTCTTTTTCAAAGTGGCCACTAATCATAGTTGACATTGAAATGATACCTTTTATCGTTTAAACGTAAAGCACCTAAAAGTGTGGTCTCTCCCTGAAAGGTAGATGATAGCAATTATGTTCCTGCAGTGACATTGAGGTATACATGAAGGTATGCAGGTAAAAATTCATTCCCTCGGGTGCTCTAGCTTGGGGGTGGCCGGTACTATTTGGTCAAAAAACATTTCTTAAATAGTTGTAGGGGAAAGGCAGCAGGGCTTTCAAGTGATTTAATCCAATCTCTTGGTTTTATAGATAGGAAACTGAGGCCCAGAGGTCTTAAGTCTCTCTTGACTAAGGTTGTCTTGACAAGTACCCTGTGGAAACAGAATCGACTAAACCTGGAGATTTCTCAGGGGACCCATTGGAGCTTTTTGAGGTGGAGAACCAGCTGATCAGGCCTGTGCTTTAGAATGATCATCTTGGCAGTCACTTTTGCCTTTTATTACGTTTCTTTGTTTCATGGATTGCTATGGCCAAGAAATTCGTCACTGATGGCCACCTACTCATAATGAGGCTCATTACCAGTGGGTGGCAAGTCTGGTCTCAGACAGGAGACACAGTCTGTCCCTGGGATTATACTTAAATCCTTTCTGGTTTGCTAAAACCTGCTAGAACTTGGATTCGGTCAACATTACCTTTGAGAATCCAAGGCCACTTTCACACCATAAGGAAGTACTGGAGTAAAACTCTTGTCCAGAGGGATTTGTTTGTTTGTTTGTTTGTTTGTTTGTTTGTTTGTTTGTTTTTTAAGGATAGGGGTTAACGGATCATATCTGTAGGCAAAAAGAGAAGGCTAGATTGAATAATGGATTGGACTAGATGAAATAAATGATCAGTGAGATCAGCCCCTCGAAGAGTCAGGAAGGCATGGGCTCTACCTGCTGAGCTTAACAAGGAGAAGTGCCATGTCATTCCCAGTCTGGAGTACAGAAGTGACAAAAGCTAAAGACAGAGATTTCAGGAAATGGCAGATGGGGAAGAGCAGGGAATTCACAGGAAATGGCCTCGATTTTCTTCCACAATTCAATCTATTAGTCAACAAACATTATTTAGGACCTTTTATGGGCCAAGTGCAGTGGTAAGTGTTGGAGGAGGAAGCCGGGTCGTCTTCTGAGAGTGAAGGAGGGAGCATTTATCAAGTGCCAGCGTCTGCCAGGGACCGTTGGAGGTTCTGGGGGTACAGAGAGAAATGAGACTGACCCTGTTCTTAAGGAGCTTACATTCTACTGAAGGAATCCAACACAGAACAGGCAAGTAAATATTCCATCTCTGTCTCTCACATGCATATACATACATACATACATATATATGCACACACATACATATATACACACATATATAATCGTTATATAATATAGTATTGTATAATCATATATACTTATATAATTGTGTGTACATATGTACTTATGTACATAAGTCTATGTGTACTTATATATACTTAATATAATATGGTATATATAGCATATATGATATATATCCACTGTATATCATATAAATGCATTTGCTGTTATTCAGTCATTTTTTAGTCATATCCAACTCTTTGTGACCCCATTTGGGGTTTTCTTGGCAAAGATACTGGAGTGATTTGCCATTTCCCTCTCATACATACACACATATACACACATACATATATATGCACACACATATATACTATATATCCATATATTTATGCATTCTGTTTATTTTGTGAATGTGTGATGTCACACAGACATATATACACACATATATATATACATATATACACATATATATGATGTATATCCAGATATTTCTGCATTCTATTTATTTTGTGTATGTGTGATATGTGTGTATATACCAGTACTGAAGTGTCAGTCAGAGATGAATAAAAGAATTGCCAAGCATGGTCTGGGGCCATTATAGCCTTGACAGCATGGATTTTTTTTTTTAAGGCAATTGGGGTTAAGTGACTAGCCCAGGGTCACACAGCTAGTAAGTGTCCAGTGTTTGGTCTGAGGCCAGATTTGAACTCAAGTCCTCCTGACTTCAGGGCTGGTGCTCTATCTGCCGCGCCACCTAGCTCCCCCTTTGACAGCATGGATTTTTAATGGAGCCAGCCAGCCAGTTGGGCAGGTTTCTGCATCTTCCTTTAGTAGATCATGACTCGGAGCAGAGAGGGTCAATGGTGGGCTTGACCCAGAGTTAGGAATTGGGGGATAAAAAGTTAAAGGACAGGAGTTTTAAGGGTGGAAGACCAGGCCTTATTGAAATGATGAAGGATTGTCCCAAGAATGTAAAGTGAGGGACATAAAGCCCCAAACGACCACAGTGAATGGGGAGAATCAGGAGGCTTTGATGAAGAGAAGAATAGGTTGAGAAAGACATGAGATGAAGGGGAGGGTGAAATGTCACTGCATGGAACCCAAGCAGGGGTCCTGCCTCTTCTTTGATTTTCTTCTTGCCCCCAAACAGCTATTTTTTTAAAAAAAATCTCCTTTTTCTGGTCCTGAGCATTTCTTTATCTTTGCTTTATTTCCCATTCATTGTAGGTTCTGGATTTTAGTGTTGGCTGTCATTATTCTTATAGGACCGTGCTCCTCTTCTGTATTCATCCTCAGGGCCCTGCCTCTTGGCCTCCATCCTGTGTATGTCTTCTTTTTAATCTCGGATGGTTGATGAGTTTCCCCAGTAATGACACACATCATTTATCTCTCATGGCTTTGGAAAGGCAAACAACTTTCTCCTGTTCTTTCTTCATTGAAGACAAGAGTTATCGAGCACCTACTAAGCGTGAGAACTTTTACTAAAGGAGATACATGAGACCCAGACCCTGCTCCTCAAGTAGTTTATGGTCTAGTTGCAGGAGAAGGGTGAGGAGGGGGATGGGGAAGGAAATACTCATTCAGATGTGATTCTTTATAGTCCGTTCCGTGAATCCTTCATAGAGTTCTTGTGAGATCTTGGTCAAGTTACAATATCTCAGGGCCTGTTTCCTAAGCTATAAAATAAAGGGGTTGGACTAGATGACTTGAAAGGTATCTTCCATCTCTATATCTGTGATCCTATAATGATGCAGTGGAGGGAAAAAGGGTAGAGGATGCTAAAAAAAAATCACCTAATTTTTAGACTACTTCTATATGTGAATTGAACTGTTGGGAGGAAGGGAGAGGTGTTGTTTTCAATCATGTCCAACTCTTTGTGACCCCACTTAGGCTTTTCTTGGCAAAGATACTGGAACATTTTGCCATTTTCTTCTCCAGCTCATTTTACAGATGAGAAAACTGAGACAAATAGAGTTAAGTGTCTTGCTAGGGTCTGAGGCTAGGTTTGAACTCAGATCTTCTTGACTACAGGCCCAGTGCTCTATCCATTGTGCCAGCTAGCTGCCCCAAGGGAGAGGTGAAAGATGTAGCAACAATCCATGTGAGAAAAGCCTATTTTCTAATGGACTTCAAGTTCAATTAGCCAACAACGTGATACTGGGTTTGGGTAGTTCAAGGTGAATCCCCAGGACACCTTCTTTTACTATACGATGCTCCACTGTCTTGGGACATTTTCTCAAAAAACAAGAGATGTGGAAATAGAACAGAGGTGTCCGCATCCCAGCCATGAAGAGACAGCCCAACCGAAAAGACTGAACAGCAGCAACCTATCATGGTCCCAGCACAAGGGCTCAATCCAAAAGCAAACAAAGACCGCCATTAGCAGTGAAACAGGGTTTTCCCTGAAACTTTTGTTCATTTGTTGACTAATCAACTGATGGAACTTCCTATTTGGGATCAGTCTGTCAGTTATCTCTTATTTATTAAGAAACTATTATGTGCCAAGTACTGTGCTAAGTAAGCTCTGGGGATACAAAGAAAGGCAAAGGACAGTCTCGGCTCTCAAGGAGCTCAAAGTATCCTGGTGGGGAGGGGAAGCTAGGTGATGCAGTGGATAGAGCTCCGGCCTTGGAGTCAGGAGGACCTGAGTTCAAATCTGGCCTCAGACACTTGACACTTACTAGCTGTGTGACCCCGGGCAAGTCACTTAACCCTGATTGCCTTGCCAAGGGAAAAAAAAAAGTCTAAAGGGGGAGACAATATGCAAACAACCATGCACAAATAAGCTATAGACAGGCTAAGTTGGGGGTAGTGTCAGAGGGAAGGCTCAAAGGTTAAGGAGGACTGGGAATGACTTTTTGCAGAAGGTGGGATTTTCAAAAAAATAAAATTCAATTAAAGAAAAAGGTGGGACTTTTGCTGAGACCTTCAAAGATGCCATGGAATGGAGATGAGGAGGAAGAACATTCTAGACATGGCGGACAGCCAGTGAAAGTGCTTGGTGTTGGGAGATGGAGTATTTTTGCAAGAAACAGGAAGAGGGGCAAAGTACTGGATTGCTAAGTTTTTGGAGGGGAGTAAGGTGCAAGAAGACTGGAAAGGTGTGTGTGTGTGTGTGTGTGTGTGTGTGTGTGTGTGTGTGTTGGGGGTGGGGTGCAGATAAGGAAGAGCTTTGGAAGCCAAACACAGGATTTTATATTTGATCTTTTATTAGGTATTAGGTAAGCCAATGAAGTTTATTGATTTGGGGAAGGGGGTAATAGGGTTAGATTTGCATTTTAGGAAAACCAATTTGGCAGGTGAGTGGAGGATGTATTGGAGTGGGAGGCACAAAGCAGGAAGACCAACCAGTAGGCTGTTGAAATGGTCTAGGGGTGAAGTGATAAGGGCCTCCACCAGGGTCATGGCAGTGTCAGAGGACAAAAGGGGGCATATGTGAGAGATGTTACAAAGGTAGAAACAACAGACCTGGCAACGGATTGGATGTTTGGAGTAGGGGATGAGAGAGAGCGAGGAGACAAGGGTGACACCAAGGTTGTGAGTCTAGATGACTAGGAAGATGGTGGTGCCTTGGAGACAAAGAGGGAAATTTAGGAGAGAGAAGGATTTGGGGGGAAATATAATGAATTCCGTTTTGAACATGTTGAATTTCAGACATCTACGAGATATCCAGTTCAAGATGTCTAACATCCAGACATAAAGATGCCAATGGAGATGTGAGACTAGAGGTCAAGAGAGAGGTTAGGTCTACTCAAGTAGATCTGAGATTCGACTACATAAAAACTCATAGGACATAATGAGATCGCCAACTGAAATGTATAGAGGGAGAAGAGAAGAAGGCCCAGGACAGAGCCTTGGGAGACTCTGTTAGTGGTCACGATGTGGATGAAGAGCTCCCAGAGAAGAGAGAGGAGAGGTCAGAAGGGTGGAGGAGAACTACCCTTTCAGGCAGTGTCATAGAAACCTAAGGAGAAGAGTATCAAGGAAAAAGAGGGTGATCTCCAGTGTCAAAGGCTGCAGAGAGGTCAAGAAGGCTTGAGAGAAGGCTGTTGTATTTAGCAATTAAGAGATCACTAAGGACTTTGGAGAGAGAGCAGTTTCAGGTGAATGATGAGGTCAGAAGCCAGACTGTAGAGAATTAGGAGGAGAGAGAGAAGAGAGGAAGTAAAGGCACCTGTTGTAGAGGGTCTTCTCAAGGAGTTTAGCCAAAAAAGGGAGGAGAGATACCAGAAGAAAGCTAGCCGGAATGGACCTATCAAATGAGGGGTTTTTGAGGATGGGGGAGATAGGGGCAATTCTGTGGACAGTAGGAAAGGAGCCGGTAGATAGGGAGAGATGGTATATTAGTGAGAGCAAGGGGATGCTAGAGGGGGCAGTCTGCTGCCCCGAATGGCATGGAGTGAGATCACATGGGCACGTAGAGGGGTTTGCCTTGGCAAGGAGAAAGGCCACTTCATGTGAGACAGGGGTGAAGATAGTGGCAGGAGGCATCTGTGTGATGTGCTTTCTCAGAACGTCCTCAATTGCTTCAGTGAAATTTGATTCAAGGCTCTCAGCTAGGAGGGATATAGATGGGGGAGGGGGGTGCTCAGGGGACACTATGGGAAGCTTTAGGATAGATGAAAAAGATGGGAAACACCAATGTGGTGAGTGGGTTAGCAAATCAATTTTGGACATATAAAAGGATTGCCTTGTTGTAGTGAGGGCCAGTTGAGATTATGTACCATAACTTGTAATTGACCCAGCCAATGTGGTTTCATGATTTTTTCCAATTTTGTTCAGCAGCAGAGTAGGAGAGAAGGCAAAAGCAGATGGTGGGGGTAATCCAAGTCTGGGGTTTGGAAGGACAAGGTCTTCCATAGGCTAAACAGGCAAAGGACGTAAGAGAAGAGGACGGTGTAGAGCTGAACTGATTCACCAAGGTATCAAGATGGGGAAGATGTGATGACCTCAAACAGAACTGGGGGGTCAAAGAATTGGAGGTAATTGTGAGTACAAAGGACAGGGTTTGGAGTTGCAAGGCAGAGACAGAGGTAGAATGTTAACAGATTATGATTAGATAAAGGAATTTCAGAATTTATGAACGTTTGTGGGTGATGGCATGCTCGACGGTATCGTCATCTCTGTGTGTACCTGTAGTCAGGTGAAGGAACAGGTCATGGAAAATGAGAGATGGAGAGGTTAGGGTATTTGAGGGAGTGTCACTCATTATGTGTGTTAAAATCCTCTGGTATGAGAGCAGGAGTTAGGAAAGAGGGCATGGCTGTTAACCAGGCTCTGAATTCATCGAGGAGGGAAGGAGAACGTCCTGGCGGTCTGCAGACAACAACTACCAGAATCTTGATTAACGGATAAATATGTATTGAATGGAGATCAAAGGAGTAGAGGTTACTGAGTGATGGGCGGTAGAAGGAGGGTCTGCAATGGTCATGGGGAGCAAGGAGTGACCCAACTGGCCCACCACAACCAGAGAGTGCATCAATGAGCATCCATCATTGGAAAGGGCAGCCAAGGAAGCTGTAGTCAGCAGGGAGCCAGGTGTCAGTGATACAAAAAAGATGAAAGAAGCGGGTAAGGGAAAGGCTAAAGATGAAAGAATGTTTGGTCTCTATGGAGCAAGAATTCCAGGGAGCACAGTGGGAGGGGTGAGTAGCTTTAGAGGGGGAGGTTGAGAAGAATGGAAATAAGGGAGTGACCAGTGGAAAAGGCTTTGAGCAACGATCAGAGGTTCTTATCTTGGGGTCCATAGATAGGTTTCAGGGAATCTGTGACCTTGGGTAGGAAAAAAAACCCAACTATATCTTTGTTTTCACTAACCTCTAATTAAAATTTAGTATTAATCAGTTATTTAAAAGCATTATACTGAGAATGGGCCTGCTAGGATTTACCAGACAGCTAAAGGGCTCCATGATGCAGAAAAGGTTAAGAAACCCTATTCTAAGTGAAAGAAACGTACAGAAAAAACATGATAGTATAAGCTTCTCACTGAGGTTTTCCTTTTTTCTAGAGTAGATGGTGAGAGTTTTTTTAAGGGCGGGGGAAAAAACAAACAAGCAAGCAAACTCTCACAGGGTCAGAAGAAGACTTAGAAATCGTAGATTTAGAAGGGGAAGGCACTATAGGGGTCATCGCCCCCAACCCCTTCATTTTACAGACGAGGGAACTCAGACACAGATGTCCATTAACCCACAAGGAGTAGAATTGGGATTCAAACCCAGATGGAGAGGTAACGTGCAAGAGCTCTGGGCTTAGCGTCACGGAGACCTGGGTCCTAATCCTGCCTCTGATAGTTACACACTGAATGGCCTTGAGGATGTGCCTGTATAAAATAAGGGAGCTCAACTCCTAGCCCCTCTGGTCCCTTCCAGCTCCAAGGCTCTGTCTGATCTTTTGACTCCATCTGGGGTCTTCTCTCTGTCTTTTTCTATTTCATCCTTCTCCCCCCATTCCTACCCCCCCACCTCTTTTGATACATTTATGCTTTAAAGAATTGCTATTTGAGCTCTAAGTGTTAGTAGCATAAAAATGAACATAAATCAATTTGTGTCTGAATTTACTCTCAGTACTCCCTGGGGACTTGACGAAATGTCATCCCCCCCCTTTTTTTTCCTACCCAGTAAGCTGCAGAAACTCTACATTATTTTACATCCTATTAAGAGCCTTTTTTTGGTCTGATTTTTGAAGAGGACATTTATTGCCTAGAAAGGCATGCTTGATCTAAGGCAATCATGCCCATTAGGAACTAACCGAATGCTGTTGTTATTTTTTAAACGGCTTTAAGACCATTTAAAGGCGCTATAATCACTAGGGCTCCATCCTGAACAGGTGATTTATATTCATTTTTATCTTTGGGAAGCCCTTCAAGATTGCTCCGCAGTCATTACTTCCAATCTGTCCAAAGGGAGAGCGTGTCCCTGAAACTGGAAGAGACACAAGCATGAAGCCACATTGAGAATCAATGGAGGAAATGACATGGCTTAGGTCCGCAGAGTCTCATGTCTGGGATCTAACGTTGGAAGCCGTCACGGAGCCTGGCATGAGTCATGATCTCCAGTAGTTCATTGATGAAAGCCCTCGGGCAGTAGGGCCGGCAGTCTCCGAGGGAAAGGGGAGGTCCCGAGGTTATGGTGGGAGGAGATAGGAAGGAACCAGTGCAAATAGGACTATGGGTGTTCTCCCATGGGAAATCTAGTGCCTGAGACCAACGGAATCCTAGATTTCTAAGCCAAAAGGGACCCAGGAGAGCACATGTACCTCATTGTTGCATTAATGGTTTGGCTCAAGGTTTGGGGCTCAGAAAACTCTTTGTAACCCATCGTAATATATTGTAGAACTAATGTTGGGCACAAGGGCAGAATTTGTTGTTCAGTCATTTTTGGTCACGTCTGACTCTTCATGACTCCATTTGGGGTTTTCTTGGCAAAGGTATTGGAGTGGTTTGCATTTCCTTCTCCCAATGAGGAAACTGAGGCAAACAAGGTTAGGTGACTCGCCCAAGGTCACACAGCTAGTAGGTGTCTGAGGCTGGATTTGAAGTCAGGTCCTCTAGACTCCAGGCCTGGTGTTCTATTTACTGTGCCACAATTATATAATTATAACTTCAAAAGGCACAAATTTGAGTACATGGGACTACATGGATTTGAACTCAGGAAGATGAGTTTTCCTGACTCCAGGCCAGGTGCTCTACGCGGTGAACCACTTAGCTGCCCCCTTGGTCGCCCTGGACTTAATGAAGTCGCTTAACTTCTTTGGGACTCAGTTTTCTCATCTTTGAAAGGAGGGGGTTTAGACTCAGTGACCTTTAGCCTCCCTCCTGCATCTATCCTATGAAAATGTCTTTTTGGATTAAAAGATCTTTACAGTCCCGTCTAGCCCTAGGATTCTGATAGGATTATTATAAAATATTCGTTATCTATTCACCAAACCAATTCCCCTTCACGACCTCCATGAGATAAATTCCTGTTTGTCTAGTTTTGCTGCCCAAGGATGTAATGTGGATAAAATGAGATAAAGGGCTTTGCAAACCTACTTTGGGTTGCCTTTTCCCCTGTAAGAATTAAAGGTACATTTTTTTTTTCTTTTTGACCAGACCTGTGATGTTAGTGGTGTAGGGAATTCCAGGTGAGGAGCTCCCTCCACCAACACAGATGGATGCCTTCTCTGTGGCTTACAGTCTTACAGAGTTAAGTGACATTCCCAGGGTCACCAGCTAGGATCTGTCAATCTGTTGTTCACTTGTTTCAGCTGTGTCTGACTCTTCATGACCTCATTTGGGGTTTTCTTGGCAGAAATATTGGAGTGGTTTACCATTTCCTTCTCCACTCATTTGACAGATGAGGAAGCTGAGGCAAACAGGGTAAAGTGACATACCCAGGGTCACACAGCTAGTAGTTTGCCATTTCCTTCTCCGACTTATTCTTACAGATGAGGAAACTGAGGCGCAAACCAGGTGAAGTGACTTGCCCAGGGTCACTTAGCTAGTAAATAGCTGAGGACAGATTGGAACTCAGGTCTTCCGGACTCCCGCTGCACCACCTTGCTGCCCCAGTCAATCAGGCTATCGACAAGCATTGACTAAGTCCAGTCTGTGTGCCAGTTGCTATCCTCAACACCGGGCATGTGGAGACAAGAGAAACAGCCCCTGACCTCAAGGAACTTACATTCTAATGGGGGAGGGGGAGGGCAACAAGATAAACATACCAGTTGTCCCAAAAGTCTTTGGGTTGTTTTAAGCTCTAATAGGAGATTTTATATCCTTTTAACATAGGGTTTTATATTTGATCCTGGAGGTGATATGGAGCCACTAGAGTTTATGAGCTGTCTCCAGTTCATCCTGTTTATGTCTTATTAGTACAAAATGTTTGCATGTTATTTGCCTATTTCCACCTCCCCTACTTCCCTCGTCCCTGCTCCTGCCCCAGGGGTCCCTTAAGATCAGGGACTATCTTTTTTTCCTTCTGTTTTTGCCTTTCTTCATATCCCCAGAATTCTGCACAATAGTAAATGCTTAATAAATGCTTGTTGATTGACTATTGAATAGGGAGGTAACATGTTCATAGAATAAAGAATAAGAATAAAATGCTGTGAAAACAGGTCTTAGTGGTGCAATGTCTAGAGTGCCAGGCCTGGAGTCAGAAAAAACTCATCTTCCTGAAGTTCAAATCCTGCCTCAGATGCTTCCTAGCTATGTGACCCTGGGCAAATCACTTAACCCTGTTTGCCTCAGTTTCCTCATCTGTAAAATGAGCTGGAGAAAGAAATGGCAAACTACTCCAGTGTCTTTGCCAAGAAAACCCCCAAATGTCATCACAAAGGGTCATACCCAATTGAAACAACTGAATAACAACAATACAAGTCTTGGGTGGAAAGAAGATGGCTCCTATATCTGTAATGAATGGTGCATGTTAAAAAGCAAAGCCTTCTGCTTGTTCAATACAGTAACTTCCCAACCTTTCTGGTCACTCAGCTCAGCACTCTGAAAGGAATATGTGGCCATATTCACTTTAAGAAAAGGGGGCTGATGTATAGACTGATGCTGAGTGAAGTGAGCAGAACCGGGAAAACATGGTGCATAGTAAACAGCCACATTGTGCGATGACTGACTTTGATAGACATAGCTATTCTCAGCAATGCAAGGATCTAAGACATCTCCAAAGGACTCATGGTTGAAAGTGCTATCCACATCAGAGAGGGAACTGTGGAGTCTGAGTGCAAGTTGAAGTATACTATTTGCTCTTTTTTTTCTTCTTCTGTTTTGTTTTGTTTCTTCTTTCTTGTGGTTCCTCCTATTAGTTCTAATTCTTCATTACAGCATGACTAATATGAAAATATGTTTAATAGGAATGTATATGTAGAGCCTATATCAGAGTGCGTGCCGTCTTGGGGAGGGAGGAGGGGAAGGAGGGAGAGAAAATTGGGAACTCAAAAGCTTGTGGAGGTGAATGTTGAAGACTAAAAATAAATTAATTTTTTTAAAAAAAGAAAAGGGGGTTGTAGGAGGGCAAAAAGTAGTTGCTAGCTTTCCCAAATTAATGTGAAATTTTCCCTCACAGCCCTTTTTTTTGAGTTTGACATAAGATAATTTTAAAATATTTATGTGAACATATTTTCCTTTTGAATAGGCCTGATCTGCAAAGATTCCACTTTTTTGGGGGGGGGGTTTGTTTTCTTACCTTTATCCCTGAAAAGAACAAATTATGGGGAGAAAGATTAATGGTAATGCAGTGTGATATAATGTTTGCTAATAGGCTGTCAAAGGTATTGCTGGGAATTACAAAGGTTTGTTTCACTTATGAATTCAATTATCCAATAGGCTTTGAAATACGATGTTTGCATCCTTTCAGGCACTCAATGCTGTGTTTGAAAAAATCCCAGAGAACGAGAGCGCGGATGTCTGTCGGAGTATTGCTGTCAACGTCCTAGACTGTGATACTATAGGACAAGCCAAGGAGAAGATCTTCCAAGCATTTTTAAGCAAGAACGGCTCTCTCTATGGGCTCCAGATCAATGAAATTGGCCTGGGTAAGACAGTGGTGGGGAACAGAACAGTCTTATCCCCTTCCTCTCCGATTTTCCCTTCCTTCTCTAGACATGTATTGTTGTAGAAAAGGGTTGGTTGAAGGCAAGAATAAGTTAATGATTCCTTTTGGAGGCATGTGGGATGAAGAGGAGAATTTTTTTTTAAAAAATTAAATATTCTCTATAACATCAGGTTCTTAAGTATCTTCTAGGTACTGACATATTGCTTTGTTTTGCATTGAAAAATATAAATGGTAAGAGTCCAGTGCACTTTGTGGGTATTTCATATGTGTGTTTTTGATGGGTCTGTTGTGACATTGGGGGCTGAGCCATTATTAGCGGGTGTCTCAGCTCTACCCAGTTAGCACCAGTGTGTTAGGGAAGGGTATTCTTGGTTCTGTTTTCCCTTTTTTTTTTTTTTTTCGTTAATCACACACAGCATTAAGTATCTTCTCTGCCTTCCTCCTACATAAAGTAGCATCTGCTGTGAATTCATTTTTGGGCTCTTATTGATACACTGAAATCAAGAACATATGCGTGAGCAAAGTAACCGGGACCTGCTTCCCTCAAATGTTCATAAACATTTTTAAGTTCATCTCTGGGTAGTAATCCCCCAGAGACTGCCAGAGGATTTTCAAGGAGATAATAGATAATGGGGTAGAGAGGAAGGAAGGCTAAGAAATCACAGCCTCAAATGGGTAGCAAGTTTCATCTCCTGTTCCATTACAGCTATAATGCTTTGCTAAGCAGATAATATTTAAAAAACAAAACCTAGCAGTGTCCCCAGTTGCATCATAGATGACAAGATTAGTCACAAACCTAGTCATGGGGGCCACTGGGTAGCATAGATAGCTTGAGCAAATCCATAAAGAATAACATTCACTTGTGGGAACCAGCTGAAAAGGAAACCGGGTAGACAGAAAAAATCTGACAATAAGAGAGGCTACACAATACATACAAACATACATGCATGCATACATACATACATATATATGTACACACATACACACACAGCATGTTATACCAGTGAACCAATGAATCAGGCATTTTAGTGCCTACCATATGCCAGATATGTGAGATAAAAATATAAATAAAAACAAAGACAGTCCCTGCCCTCAAGGAGCTTGCAATCTAATAGGGGAAGATAACCCACAAAACTCACATTCTCACAGTCAGGTATACCTGGGTTTAAGTCCTGTCTCTGACACATACTGGCTACATGATTCTGGACAATTCATTTAATTTCTCTGTACCTCAAATTATTATCTTTCAAATGATGGGGTTGGATCCCAGTGGTCCCACAGGGTTCCAGTATCTCTGATACTTTAGTATCAGATAAAGTATCTCTGATACTTTAATCCTCTGTTTTAACTGCCTGGGGCAACTCTATAACTCTGAGATGCAGAAAATGTACCAGTCTGCACTGGGAGAGGGAATTAACCAACTGGAGTTCCCTCTAACCAATGAAATCATAAGACTTGTTCCAAAGAAAAAGAACGGAAGGAAAATCAGGCATCAAGCCTAAAGGAAATGCACTATACTTTGGTTCTCTTTTCCATCATACATCCCTAATGTTTTAGACTTGGAGGGGGTTTTAGATGTCGTCTGGTCCAATGCTCTCATTTCATAGGTGAGAAAACTCAGACCATAGAAGAAACTGAAACTCAGACAAGTGAACACACATGTAGGTATAAGTAACAGAACCAAGACTGGAACCCAGTTCTTCTGATTTGAGTGCTATACTCTCTCTCAAATATTTAAGCCTAAGAGAGTCTACTTTATTTTTTATTTTATTTTTTTTTTTGGACTGGACCTATGATGTCATTATTATTGGCAGATGCCAGTAAGGAACCCCCTCCATCTACGTATACTGGCACTTCCTCTGCAACATTCTTGTTTAAGAGAACTGCCTGGGACACTACAGGTGGTGACTTGCCTAAAGCCAGTATGTGTCAGAAGCAGGACTTGAACCCAGATCTTCCTGACTGAAAGACCCACTCCCTATCTACTACCTCCCAGCTGTTTCTCACTGTCTACTTAGCATTGCAAAAAAGGGGGAAAAAATGTATCGGTGCCCCACCATGCATTCCAAATCTTTGTTATTCAGTCAGCTTACAGTGGTCCCACTGGGAACCATGGGGGACGTTGTGGATGGACCGGATGCAATCCTAAGTGAACAGACTTGCATATTGTCTGGGGTGGTGCCATAGTGCACAGAGCACTCAGCCTGGAGTCAGGAAGATTCATCTTCCTGAGTTCAAATCCTGCCTCAGACACTTCCTAGCTGTGTGACCCTGGGCAAGTCACTGAACTCTGCCTCAGTTTTCTTATCTGTAAAATGAGCTGGAGAAGGAAACAGCAAACCACTCCAGTATCTTTACCAAGAAAACTCCAAAAGGGGTCACACAGAGTCGGACACGATTGAAAAAACGACTGAACAACAAACTCACAGCACTTGTCCTCTAGAGGATGGGTCAATACTGTTATCTTTACCCCTTCTTTAATGAATGAATGTAAAAGCACTTTTTAAGCCCTTACTGTGTGCTAGGTGATGAGCGAAGTGCCAGGCATAAAAATAAGATAAAAAAGAAAGATTGTCCCTGGCCTCAGGGAAGTTACATTCTTTTGCTTAATTTGCTTTTCTGAACTTAAACATCCAACTAAAATGAGCATTTCCTTTTTTTCCTTAATAGTATTTTTTTTACAATCACATGTAAAGATGGTTTTCAACATCCATTTCTGTAAAATTTTGAGTTCCAAATTTTTCTCCCTCCCTCCCCACTAAGACAGCAAGCAATTTGATACAGGTCATACATGTACAATCATGTTAAACATATTTCCACAAAAAAGAAGCATTTCCAGGTGCATTGTAGAACAGGAGAGGATTGTACACGAAATGGTGAATAACTGTTAGGTTATCTAAGCTCACGCTCTCAGAGCATGCAATCGCACATTTAGGGGAAGGGGGTTTGGGACTGGGGAATCACTGGGTGGGCATGTTCATGTCTGGGCAGTCAGTCAATGGTCCTTTCCAGAGGTAATGGTTTGCTGGCCATATGCAGATATTTTTGTTCTCCTAACATGGGGGTCATAGATACACAGATATAGAGATGGGAGAGATTTCAGAAGCCTACCAGTTCACATCCCTCATTTTACAGACGAGGAAACTAAGACACGGTCCCAGGAGAAGAACCTGGGGTTTGGACTCAAGGTCAACTGCTTCTAAATCAGACGTTCTGTCATAGATCCATTGGGCTGTCTGTCTAGTGAAGCCTTTCTCAGAATGATGTCTTTTAATGCATAAAACAAAAGATATCCAGTTACAAAGGAAACCAACTATAGTGAACATAAAAGGCATTTTACCCATCCCAGTTAAATTCATGGACCCTAAGGGGTCCTCGGACCTTAAGTTAAGAACTGCTACTCTATGTCCAGCTTTCTTTGCACTGTATCACAGTAGAAGTGTGACCAGGATGAGGAGGGTCACCACTAGTCAGTGTGGACAAATTTCACAAACCTTTTAATGTTCTAAACTCTGACCGAGCCTCCCCTGAAAAAAAAAATGGAAATGAATCCAGTGCAGTTCTCTATAAATCACACCCCAGCTCAGTTTCAGAAACTGTAGCACCACATTTTTTGTGTTTCCCCCCCACCCCCCAGTAGTCTCAAGGTTTGTGTTTAAGGCATAGGAAGGTCCATAGGGACATTCCTGAGGTCTTCATCTCCGTCAAAGAGCCCCAGGGCCTGTAATACCTTCTCAGAAGAGCCATACCCCCAGTACAAAGACTATGGTAAATGTCATCTCCAAAGAGAGAGTTGTGCCAGCCCAGTTAACCCTCCTGTCTTCAAATGGATGTTTTTCATGTTTTTGCTTCAGTTTTTATTTGATCATACATAAAACTCTTGGGTAGCATTTCACATGAGTGGTTCTTCTCATTTGGAATCTTGAAAGAAGGGGAAAAAAATGATTTTTGTATCTTTCAGAGCTTCAGCTGGGTACCCGGCAGAAAGAACTCTTAGACATAGATAGCTCTTCTGTCATTCTGGAGGATGGAATAACCAAGCTAAACACCATTGGCCATTATGAGGTAAGAACAATGCTGGCTTCCATTTACTCCAGTGGCATCTGGCCATCAGAGGCATTCTCCATTCATAGTTCCCTGTGATCCTCTCTACAAACTGGGGAGTTGCCTGTGCAAGTGTTATGTTTCTCATGTTACAGATGGAGAAACTGAGGCACAGCTCTGGGGGATACAAAGACAAAACTAAAATGATCCCTTTCCTTAAGGAGCTTATATTCTTTTTGTTTTAATTATTTTTATTATTACAAACCTCACAGATATCAACAAACATGAATATTTTCTCATACAAAGAAGGAGAGAAAAAACCATGAATTTCTATTACATACAGCTCATTTTAAAAAATACATTAATATTCAATTGGTAGTTCCAACACTTCCCTATATGACTCCTGAACTTCTTTTTCCTCTTTTCTGGATTTTTTTGTTGTATCAATGTTCTTTCTGTTTCCTTATATCGCTCTCACTCCCCATCACTTTCCCATTCCCTGCATATGTAAAAAAAAAAAGACCTTCCTTGTAACAAATTAGTCAAACAAAACTCACCCACCCATTGACCAGGGGTACCGTTTTTTTGGAAAATGGATGTCTCATTCTGTACCTCTAGTCTATCACCTCTTCATCAAGAGCCAAGTAGCTTACTTCATCGTTACTCTTGGAGTCATAGTTGACCATTGCTTTGATCAGAACTCTAAAGTCCTTCACGGTTGTTTTTCTTTACAATGTTCTTATTATAAATCATTCTCTTGGTTCTCTTCACTTCACTTTGTATCGGTTCATACACATCTTCCCAGATCCCTTCCATCTTTTCTTGCAGCACCATAATGTTCCATTGTATTCATATGCCATAATTTGTGAAATCATTCTTCAATTGATGGGGCATTCACTTTGTTTCCAGTTCTTTGCTACCACAGAAAGGGCCACCATAAATATTTTTGTACATATGGGACCTTTCCTTCCATGTTGGATCTCTTTGGGGGCAAAGTGGAGGGGGAACCTAGTTTAGTCACTTTGGGGCAATAGTTGCCAATTCCGCTCTAGAATGGTTAGAGCAATTCACAAGCAAAGAACTTACATTCTAACAGGGATGGAAGAAACAACATCTCAGATAACTATCATAGAAATATAGAATGTTAGTGCTGGGGCGGGGGGGGAATTGGCTTTAAAGTCCAACCCCCTCATTTTTACAGATAAAGGAACTGAGGCCTAGAGAGAGGAGAATGGCCTTGCGTGTGGCAGTACTACTTATTAGTGGCAGAAGCAGACTAGAACCCAGGTTCTCCTGACTCCCCAGAGCCACACTATTTCCTCTGTGCTTTCCTGCCTCTTTAATTCACATGTGGGAGAATTAAGCATTAGGTCATATGGGCTTATAAAAGTTATTTTTATAGATTACATCATTAGATTATTCTTTTAATGGATTTTTATGGAAATAAAATATGTATTCATATATATTCCAGCTTCTCTGGATATTGAGTTGCTTTCTGACAGGTACCATTTTGTCAGCGGATTATAATTGCTTCACAGACTGGCTTACCTGGCTAAGAAATTAGTTGCCGTGTTCAGCTGCCTTCTCCTAGGTCATAGATTCTAAGTCAAATGTTACTGTAGGTGGTATTTCCTTCAGATGTCAGGGAGAGGGGACAGAGGGAGTGAAGGATTTGAGCCCTTGGCAAGGGTCACACAATATCCAGGGTGAAGATTTGTTGTTCGGTTTCCTTAAGGGTCTGCTTTTGTCCCTTGGGCCCAGGCAGCAAGCTGGCGTGTCCAGAAGTCGAGAGGCCTGGCCCGCTGAGAAATGCCTCGCTTCTTTGTTTTTGATTGATTTGTTTGACCTGTGCAGCTGTGACAATGAGAGTGATGCCAGCATCAGTGAGTTTCTCCGCCTGGCATGGTAACGATGTCCTAATGGGCACGGGCACTGTAGGAAAGAGGCCGATTCCACTCATTTTCGTTCATTGAGAAAGACAGAACAATTAAGTGGAGCAGGGGAAGTGAAGAACCGTTAGAGCTGTCAGTGAGGCAAGGGTAAGACTCGTCAGGACAGATAGAGAATCAGTCTTCACTGAGACAGCAGCCATGCTAGACACCTATCTGCTTAAGGATGATAATGAAATTAATCCTGCCTCCAGCTACTTCCCATCCAAATGATTTATTGGCTTTATACCAGAGTATTGCCGCGTAGTAGTAATAAATGACAAGACAGGAACTCGAGGGCTAAAGAGTTCTCCTGAGGTTTTAAAACCCACGCTAGAGAAACCCGGAGTTCGAAGGAAGCCTCAGAGGTCACCGAGTGGCCAGCCCTCCATGCTGGACCAGACCAAAGCTATTGCAAACAGGCCGCGCTATTTCTTCATTTCAAATTTTATTTTATTTGTTTTGTTCCCCAGTCAACAAGTATTTTATTTTCTCTCTCCCCCACCTAATACCCACTGGAAAAAAAGAAAAGAAAAGAAAAACAAAAACTTTATAACAAATAGGCATGTCAAGCAAAACAAATTCCCATGTCGGTCATGTCCAAAAATGCAAATGTCCATTTTGCATATTGGCCTATCACCTCGTCCAGGAGTTGAGGGAGGCAGAGAACACAGGTAGCATGTTTCAGCATTGGCCCTCTGGAAACCTATACTATTTCTTTAAAATTCCATAGAGAAAGGTATTTAGCAACTTCTTACAGTCTCTTTCCATATCTACTAGTATAATAAAACAGTACTTATTATATATTTAAGATACTTTGAGCAATGCTAGATTATTTGGGAAAAAAATTCTATTTGATACTACTACCACTATTACTACTACTGCTATTTATATAGTGCTTTAACATTTATAATGTACTTTACATATGATAAAATGTAAGCTCTTTGAGGGCAGGGATTGTTTCATTTTGTATTTCCAACTCCTGGCATAGTGCTTGGCATATAGTGTATGCTTAATAAATGATTGATCAATCCACTGAGATGCTAATATTACTGTTGATGTTGGAGGAAAGCTGCTTAGCCCCTCAGGTTGGTTCTCATGGGGTAGTGTGGTAGCTTGGGAGTGCAAGCACTAATCTGGTATCTGTTCCATACCTGTAGTTATTCAGTTATCCAGCATACATTTATTAAATACCTAATGTATGTAAAGTAGTACACTAGGTGCTGGGGATATATAGAATTTACATAAGACATGTAGAGTCATATATGAGTTTCACAACCCCACATTACAGCTGGAGAAACAGAGTCACTGAGGCTCAATATCTTGCCAGTAAACAAATAACTAGCTGGTAATGCCTGGAATGCTCTCTTTCCTCCCCTCCCTTCCCCTCCCTCCAAGATGCAGCTGCCTTCTACTGGAGGCTTTTCTCAGGTTCTAGTGCCTTCCCCTCTAGGGATCCTTTCCATCTACTTTGTATGTGTCTTGTACGTACCCATTTATGGACCTATTTTCTCTTGGAGAGCAGGGCTTTCTTGTTGTTCCTTCTTTCTATCCCTAGTACTTAGTAAAGTGCCTGGCAAATAGTGAGTGTTTAATACATGTTTATTGATTCATTGATTGGTTGGTGAGTGTTGGAGCACGGGGAAATGGCGTGAACCAAGTTACTCAGGATTCAGAAGTTAGATTTTATCTGTCCCTCCAGAACTGGTTGGTACCTCCCAAGCCTAACTCATAGAAGAGCTTGATTTATGAGAATGCAAATTTATGCATTTATAATGGGGGATATGGGAGGTGATATGACCATATCATTTTAAAAAGGTACTATTTCCTGATAAGCATCCCACTCAGGAGGCTAGATTACTAACTGGAAGGTTGTTTATTGAGCAAAAGGAATGGGATATTTATTCTTAAGGGATGTATATTTTTATAATTAAACAGTGGTAGCCTGATAAATTGCTCTCATTGACTTGAGGTTGGCAGCCACAGAACCTGCACTTTTAGAGACAATTCTGTTGGCAAATATGCTGCCCCTCTGTCCCCATAAACCATTGAAATGTCTTGGAAATGTCAGTATTTCAGGTAATCTGACTGTAAGCATTTCCATAAAAATATCTACAGGGCATGAAATATGGATGATCAGTGACTGGAGGAGAATCCCAACACCCCGTCTGTGGCTCGGGGTGCAGAATGTAGGTATGATAGTACATCGGATGAAGGTGAGGAGGTGCCGAGAACTGATGGCCTTGAATTTTCAAGTTAGAAAGCTTTCAACAGTGCCCCATGGGTGCTGATGTAATCCTGCCTCATTTCGTGGGCCAATCACTTGAGTTTTCTGAGCCTCAGTTTCCTCCTTTGGAATTCAGCGGTGGGGGACCTGCGGCCTCGAGGCCACATATAGCCTCAAGGCCGCAGGTCCCCCACCCCTGGAATAGATGATGAATAAAGGTCTCTTCTAGGTCCATACCTATGGTTCTGTGAACCCATTGCCTTCTAAGCAGCCACTTTTGGCTTGCTCATATTATCGAGAAATCTTTCTCCTTCATTTTAATTGATCACATTTAGCCTTCAAAAGACATTTTTTACTTCTATTTGTTGCTTTTGTTTGGGGGTGATTTTTCTTTGTTTTGGCCCAGACTTGTGATGTTATTGTACAGTGCTTAGCACATAGTAGGCACTTGTTGTTAGTTTTTTCAGTTGTGTCTGACTCTTCGTCACCCCATTTGGGGTTTTCTTGGCAGAGATACTAGAGCGATTTACCATTTCCTTCTCCAGATCATTTTACAGATGAGGAAACTGAGGCAGACAGGGTTAAGTGGCTTGCCCAGGATCACACTGCTAGTAAGTGTCTGAAGCTTAGTCTGAACTCAGGTCTTCCTGACTCCAGGCCCAGCATCTATCCACTGAACTACATAGCTGCCTCCTCTAGGCACTTAATAAATCCATGTTTCCTTTCTTATTCTATACCATCTTGAATTGAATTATTGACATTATTCATCTGAGACATCATGGGACAGTGGAAAGAGTGTTAGCTTTGGAGTCAGAGGGTCTGGATTCAAATCCTGCCCCTTACAACCCATCCGGCCTTGAGCAAGTCAGTGGACATTTCTGGGCAGTTCAATGGCCTCTTAGGGCATTTGGACAGAATGTTAGGAAGTAGGACATTTGGAAAACACAAATGCCTCAGGGCAGCTAGGTGATGCCATGGTGCGCAGAATGCCCAGCATAGAGTCAGGAAGACTTATCTTCCTGAGTTCAAACCTGGCCTCAGACACTTGTGACCCTGGGCAAGTCACTTAACTCTGTTTGCCTCAGTTTCCTCATCTGTCAAATAAGCTGGAGAAGAAAATGGCAAACCACTCCAGTATCTCTGTCAAGAAAATGCCAAAGGAGGTCACAAAGAGTCAATCACAACTAAAACAATTAAAAAACAACAAAAAATTAGGATAATAATAATGCCTGCTTCCAGGCGGTTGCCAGGACCCAAACTTAAAGTTCTATAAAACATTAGCTATTGTTGCTGTTGTTATTGTTAATGCTCTGAGCTTGGCCTAGTAGAATGAACATTGGAGTTGGAGTGAGAAAGATCTGGGTCTGAATCTTGTTTCAGATGCTAGCTGTGTGATCTTGGGCAAGTCACTTGACTGTTTGCCTCAGTTTCCTCATCTGTAAAATGAGCTGGAGAAGGAAATGACAAACCACTCCAGTATCTCTGCCAAGAAAACCCCAAATGGGGTCACAAAGAGTTGGAAATGATGAACAACAACATGGTACCCTCAAGCGTGGAAGAGGGTGGTTCTGGTGGTGTAGAGACTAGATTCAGCTGCTGGGGCTCCCAATGTATTTGAGACCCATCGACCAGCTAGATAGCCATCTTGCCCATCGTCCTTAACAGTGGTCATGATTGCTTTCAGTCTGGTCCCAGCAGAGGGGACAAACCCTCTATATTCTGTTTCTGTCCTAGCAGCATGTTGCAAGGTTTGCAGCAACCAAGGGGTTAAGCTTACAAACCGCCTTGCAAACACATTAAGGGAGCAGTATTTCTCCTCACTATAATTAAATCCTCCCCGAACTGCTTCTGTCGCTGACTTTTGCCTCATGTGGGTTGTTCCTATGAAGCAGACGGATGCCTGAGCGTCCCAATGGGTGCATGATCGATTTCTCAGGAGAAACACTCCCCTTGAGTATGCAACAGTTTCTCTGGAATCCATCCTTTTTTCTCCATCTTTCGTCTAATAACAGCTAACCCCGTTTCTCGAGCAGTATTCATGTTTCGCGGGGAGCATGGGGAGAGGTATTTTTTCGGGAAATAAAAATTACAACCTAAAACCCCCTCAATCCCTTGGTTATAAAGTTGTGAGGTGTGGAGAAAAGTCTAGCTATCATTCACCTCGACTATGACTGAAAAATCTTCCTTGCTTTAGGTTTGCAAAAGTCATTACTATTCACAGCTATTCCTCAGAGGGTCATGGAATCTCAGAGTTGGAAGGGCCCCCAGAGACCCCTGAAACCAGGAGTTCTTAACCTGATTTTTGAATTATGCACCTCAACAGCAGTTGGGTGGAGTCTCTGGAACCATTCCCAGAATAATTTTTTTTTAAATACATAAGTTAAAACATACAGAAATGCAAAAGAAACCGATTATATTAAAAGTTATTAAAATATTTTTTTAAAAAACCACTAAATTAACAGACTCCAGGTTAAGAATTCCCTGGTCTAATCCAAGTCACACCCGAGCAGGAGTGGCCTCTGAGACGTCCCCAATAAGTGGTCACTCAGCTTCCACGTGTTTATCTAGGAAGGGAAAAGTGTGAAATATTGGATAGAGTTCAGGTCTTGGAGTTTTTCCTTCAGACTAGATGGCCAGTAAGGCCCCTTCTAGCTCTCCTTCTATACTCTTACAAACCCACTCCCTTCCAAGCAGCCCTTTCCACTTTGGGCTAGCTCAGGAGTGGGGAACCTGTGGCCTTCTAGGTCCTCAAGTGCAGCCCTTTGACTGAATCCAAACTTCACAGAACAAAGTCATTTTCCCTTTCTGGGTCTCAGTTTCTCCTGTTGGAAAATGAGAGGATTGGATTAGATCCCCTGTAAGGTCCCATCAATCAATCAGGAAGAATTTATTAAGTGCCAGCTATATGCCATGCACTGTGCAACGCACTGAGGATATACAAAGACAAAACTGAAACAATCGCTGCCCTCAGTAAGGTTACATTCTATCAAGGAAGACAACACCTAATACGTATAAGTATGTCCAGAGCTCTTAATCTATAAAAACAAAGTCCTGTCAATCCAGAGCTCATTTCCGAAATAGAAGAATGAAGGGGAGGGGATGGGTGGAGCAAGCATCTTCAGTGTTTTGACTTGTTTTGGAAATCCTTTTGGACGTTCTGTCTTGAGTGTCAACAGTCAAGTTTATATGATGTGATGTGATGTGCCCGCCATGACAGGTCTGTGCCAACTAGCCTTGAGCTCCCGTCACTGAAGGACCGAGCAAGGTCGTGGCCCTGAAGCCTTGGGAGCAGAGCAGAGAGATTTTAATGGAGTTTCTTCTGCTATAGATTCCATTCTTGGAAACAGAGTTGGGCTGGGGCTGAAAGACTAGAAGGCAGGCAGAGGAAAGAGCCTAGTGACGCAAAATAATAATTCTGTATAATTCCATTTGAGCACATTTGCCAAATCAAAGATTGGAATGTTTGGATTTTTATAGAGGTTTTTAAATTTTCTTCATTCATTTTTTGATGAGGAGAAGAAGGAACATGGCATATTCAATCTGCCCTCACAACTCAAACAGAATGACTTCAATACAATTCTTAGAGCAAATTAACAATGGATATTTTTCTATTTATTTAGCATTTTATTTTCCCCCAAGTACATGTAAAAACAATTTTCAACATTTGTTTTTAAAACTGAGTTCTAAATTCTCTCCCTCCCTCCCCATTCCCTCATCGAAAAGGCAAACAATTTGATGTAGGTTATACATGTGTAGTCATGCAAAACATATTTCCATGACAATGGATATTTTTCAAGAAAATTAATATTTGTGGAATTTTCATGTTAGGCCTAACTTAGAAGTCATCTAATCCAAGACTTTCACTTTTTACATGTGAGGGAAACCGAGGCTTAAAGAGATTAGTGACTAGCCAACTATCACAGAGGTAGTAAGTAGGAATTTGAATTGGGATCCCAATTGAATTTGGGAGCCTTGGTGATTTGTTCAGATCTATTCAGTGTGTGGGAGAAGCCGGATCTTAACCTAGGTCTTGGTGATCCCAAAGCTAACTCTCTGTTCTCCTATGCTCTGGTCCCTCTATCTCAGTAGATTTCAAAAGTATCACTTGATTTATGAAATTCTCTCTCTAGGTGCTTATGACTCATAACTCTGTTGATGGGAAGGTTTCAAGGGTCCTTACTATTCCTCTTCCCTCCCCCTGCCTCCAATACCAAACTGTCCAGTTGGTCAAAGAAAAATAATTATCTCTTTTTTGTTCCAACCCTTGAGTGTTATGAGAAGCTGGAAGGAATTTAATTTAAAGTTAACATGGGGACCTGTTTTGCCCTCGGTTGGAGAAATTTGTCACTGCCACAGATCCAGCCAGTGACATTAACCTTTCTTAGATTTAATTTAGTTTCCATCCTGAGCACAGAGACCCATCAGAAGCTACCTGCTTTCCGATTGATAAGCTTCTTGGACTTCTTCATACGGATCACATAGAGCCGTGTTTAATCCTTGTGATTTTATAGATGTTTCCAAAAGCTTTTCTTTTTTCAACTTTGCAGCAGCATGAAGGAGAAAACAGAAATACGTTTAAAAAACAACACTACACACATCTGTATGGGAATAATTTTTTTTTGTCTTCACAATGGAGTTAAAGTGTCTTATGGGGAAAAAAAATGTACCAGCCCCAGAGCAGCTGTGCAATGCTTCACAAGATAGGATTAGTCTTGTCTTTAAAACAACAACCAGCACACACACACACACACACACACACACACACACACAACATATGCACATACACCCATACCCTCTACTAATAAATTACATTTACACTTGCTCTTGAGAGATAATTTCAGAGTAAAATCTCTTGGACGCCAGCCCCATCTTTCTGCACAATATCTTAAAGCCTGAGATCAGTGCCAACCATTGGCTTTGTTGCCAGCTTCTGAAAAGACACTTGAACTTCTGGCAAAGATCCCTATCGGAGGGGCCTGTCCGTTGTGTTTGTGATTATAGAGTAAGGGTGCTTGCTTTTGGCAAAACACAGAATCTGACAGCAGTGAAGTATTGGCGCAACACTCAACGGGGTCTGCTGGGGATTCATTCTTTGACAATTACCCACAATGATTCACTCGCTTCTTAAAAAAAAAAATAAGTTATTTATTGGCGGAGGAACAGAGCTTATCCAACTCTACATGAAGAAAGGAGGAGGAATTTTGTAGAACTATTTAAATATTCTCTTAAGCTTATTTTGATTTGAAGTTTTGTTAAAGTAAAGTTTGGTAGGGGCATTGGGTGGTCTAGGAGGGGAGAGCTTCACCAAGTGAGATTGATTTTCATTTTAATTGGAGTGAGTATTGATGAGATGGGTAAATAACATTGCTTGGAAGAAAGAGATATGATGAGTTTGGTTAAGGGTGCTAGAGCATGGTGTCCAGGAATAGGGAGGGTATAGTCTCACTGTACTCTGATCTTTTTGGACCTCACATGGAGTATTCTTTCTAGTTGTGGACACTATGGGTGAGTTAGAGTGTCCAGAAGAGGGCAGCCAGGATGGTGACGGGCCTTGAGTTCATGTCTTATGAAGATGGCCACAGTTAGCCAAGAGTAGTGAATACTCAGGGAGGACATAAGAAGTGTCTTCAGGTGTCTGGGGGGGCTTTCCTGTTGGGGAGGGCAAGACCCAAAGTGGTGAGGAGAAGTTACAAAGAGGCCAATTAGGCTCGATGTCAGGAAAAACCACCTAACAATTGCTTTGTTGTTTAGTTGTGTCTGACTCTTTGTGACCCTATTTGGGGTTTTCTTGGCACAGATACTGGAGTGGTTGGCCATTTCTTTCTCCAGCTCATTTGACAAATGAGGAAGCTGAGGCAAACAGGGTTAAGTGACTTACCGGGGTCACACAGCTAGTAAGTGTGCCAGATTTGAACTTGGGAAAATGAGTCTTCCTGACTTCAGGCCCGGTGCTCTATCCACTGTGCCACCTAGCTGCCCCAGATTTGTGACTATGAGTCCACAAATATCCCTGCCTTTATCTTCTATAGTCTCCACATACAAAGTCGACCCAGGTAGCACATTGGTTGAGTGTCTTGGCTCCTGGATAAAATTAAAAGACAAAGAACTTCAGAAACAAAATGGAGTCCATCATGGAATGACTGGTTTGAATTCTGAATACATAGAATTCACACAGTAATAGAAGTTACCCAGGCTGCAACTATGCTAACCAAAGTAATGAGATTTAAAATGAAGATTATATACTGCAGGGGGTGAGGGATGGGGAATGAGAGTGGGGGAAGCCTCACAGAGGGCCCAGATTTTGATCCAGGCTCAGGAGCCAACTCCTTACCATATGGTTCAGGGTGAAACTAGCATCTGTGTGTAAGCCAGCAGCCATAAGGGCCAGAAAGTAGCTCCAAGAGGATGGGGAGATTTCATTTCTGCCCAAACAAAGGCTTGTTTTTCCATTACCCAGCCTGTTGACACTTTAGTAGCACTTAATTAAGAGTAAAGTCTAAGTAATTGAGTTTTGCCAAGAGATGGAATATTTCTTTTCTATTCCATTCATATATGCTGCCCACAAACCCCAAGTCTTTCTGAAATTTCTATTAAAGAAGTCTAGCAACTTTAAATGCAATTTTCAGCCATCACAGCTTCCCCTAATTCTCAGACATTATACCACTGTTGTCTCCTTAGGAATTGTTCACCTTTTTGTGTGTTTGTGTTGTGGTCCCCTTTTCGAGTCTGGAAAAGACTATGGACCTCTTCTCAGAAGCCTGTTTTTAAATGCCTCAATAAAATGCATAGAATTACAAAGGAAGCCCACTGTATTGAAATGAAAATGTAATTTCTTTTCCCCATCCAAGTATATGGACTCCCTGGAAATCTGTGGAGCCCGAGTTAAGAAGCCTCACTTTAGATGTAGGTAGATGACTCCATGTTAAGAATGAAGAGGGAGTTTACTTGTTTTTTTCTCCCATAACGTTTTGTTTTTTTAAACAAGGCAGATAACTATCTGTCTAGGATGATTTAGAGATAGCCTTACCTCACAGAAGAAGAGGAAGCTGATTTCAATTGAGCCATTCGTTCAATCTGCATCTGGCTTGTTTTGTTAGGCCCCACAAATGCCAAGCTACAACCAGAGTCTCTGCCCACCCAGAGTCCTCTGCCCCTGGCTTCCTCTTAGGGCCCGGCTAGCTCTGGGATTCTCAGACTTACTTCCAGTGTGTGTACTGAGCCATCTTTTATTTTTTTACTTTCAGATTTCAAATGGATCTACCATCAATGTCTTCAAGAAGCTATCAAACTTTACATCAGGTAACAAAGGCAATATTCAGAGCTGGGTTCCTTTCTGGTTTCAAAAAGCGTTAATTGTTCTCCTAGGTCCTAAATGGGCAGTCCCCAAAGCAAGGGTTCTGCTGTTTCTGTGCAAGTCTGTGAAACTCTAGGCAAGTTACATGGGCTTCTTTCTGCCCCCAAGAAAATCTGGGAAATGAGGCCAGAAGAAAAACTGAAATTGGAACACAATTTAAAATGAAAAGATTGCAGTAGTAGTAGTAATGGCAGAAGCAGCAGCAGTAGCAGTAGTAGTAGGGTGGGGGTGGGGGTGGGGGGATAAGGTAGGTACTATTATTATCCACATTTTACCAATCAGGAAACTGAGGCAAAGAAAGGGTAAGTTACTTGCTTAGCTATAAAATATCTGAAACAGGATTTGAACTCTAACCCTCCTTATTCGAAGTCCACTTCCTTCAAGACACTGCCAAGGAAAATGCCTTTCACCTCCTTTCCTCTTCTCTCTTCTTTCCTCCTCCCCTTTTCCTCCTCTTCCTTTCCTTCTTCTCCTCTCTCCCTTTTCCCCTTTCCTTTTTTCTTTCTCCTTTCCTCCCCTCTCCTTCCTCCTCTTCTCCCTCCTCCCCTTTCCCTTCTTCCTCTTCTCCCCTCATCTTCCTCCTTTCTCCTTCTCCCCTTATTTCCTCTCCTCTCTCCTCTTTCTCCTCCCTTCCTTCCTTTCTCTTCTCCTCCCACCTGCTCCCTCCTCCCTTCTTTCCCCTTCCCTTTCTCTTCTCTTCCTCCCCTTTCCCTTCTTCCCCTGCTCTCCTCCTCCTCTCTTTTTACTTTCTCTAAAAAAAGAAAAAATCCATGATTTCATTGGGATAGGGAACTCCCAGTAAGGAAACCACCTCCGCCAATGCAGCTCAGAATCTTGTCTGCAGTCTACGTCTTAGAGTGTTGCTCAGGGCACCTAGAGAGTGCCCAGGGTCACAGGCAGTACGTGACAGACAGGATTCAACTGAGAGGCCATCTCTAACCGCTTTACTCTACTGCCTCTTCATCAGGGTCATCCTCAAGCCTCAATCTCATACCTAATCCTAGTTGGGTTTTGTTTTTTTTTTTTTTAAGGGTTGTTTGTTTTGTTTTTGAGAGGATGCTGGAAGTTATTCTAGTGACCAGAGCAGGAAGAACATAGATAATCTCAGAGGCCCCATAACTTCTGAATAAACTAGATAATCTCCTTGGGCAGCTGTGGGATTTCCACTTGTGAAGATACAGTGGCATTCATGACATTCCCAGCAAGTGGAATGTGCCCCTCTCTCCCACCCACCCGACAGGGTACTATTAAGGGAGAGATGGACAGGGCTTTCTCCGTCCCTGCTCCACCACTCAGGACAGAGGTGGCATCATGGCTGGAAGGCCCCATGTGGCCAGAAGATTCAGTTTCATTGGAATCCTCTAGGTCATGGGTGGGGAACCTGTGGTCTCCAGGCCACATGTGGCCCTCTAGGTCCTCAAGTGTGGCCCTTTGGATCCAATCATTGTTCTGTGAAGTTTGGAGTCAAAGGACCACACTTGAGGACCTAGAGGGCCACATGTGGCCTCAAGGCTGCAGGTTCCCCATCTCTGCTTTAGGTCATAGACTCATCAATGACAATGACCCATCCTGTAATTTCATTGATACAATGAGGAAACTCTCCAGTGCCCAGAGCACCAAGAGAATGCTTGACTTGTCCAGAGAAACAAACCAGTATATGTCATGAGAGTGTCTTAAACCCAGGTTTTCCTAGCTCTGCGGCCAGCTTGCTGTCCACCATGCCGTGCTGGAGTGGAATCCTCAATTCTGAGGTGGAAGAGGCCTTAGTGGTCATCTGGTCCAATCCATCCCTTCATTTTAGAGGTGAACAAGCAGGCTTGAGAAAATTAAGTGACTTGCCTGGGTAATGCAGCTAGTAAGTGTCCAAGGAACCCAGGCCTTCCCAAATCCAAGGCCAGCTCTCCAGCCGGCCACACTGGAATGCCCCTCAATTGGCTCCCCAGTTTCTTCTCCTTAGAGCTGGTATATTCCAGCTAAGACCTGTCAGTCCCCTAAAAAGGCTGTTTGCTGGGTTTTCTCATTAATATACTCCTCAGTTATTGAAGCCCTGTGGATATACTTTTGGGATTCTGTCTTCTCTGCTAGAAACAGCCTTAAAATGCAGACCCTGGAAAGGGGAAAAAATCATCCCCATATATCTGATCATTGCAAAAAATTGTTTATTTCATCAACATACCTCCAAAACAAGGCTCCCTGGGGACTCAGTGTATTGGATTCTTTAGGTAGAAAGAAAGGAGCTGTTGGTATAATGGAAAGATCACTGGTTCTTGAATTAAAGGAGCTGGATTCACATCTGCTGCTTAGGGCCTTTTATGACCTCAGGCAAATCACTGACAGTCTCTAAAATGAAGAGGAAGGAGTAGATGGGGGGTGTCAAACTCAGATAGAAATAGATCCCAGTGGACCTTATGTTGAGTTAAAAAACCCACAGATTAACATTATCTATGTTGTGTTACATCTTTATTTATTTTGTTAAATGTTTTCCAGTTAATATCTGAACCTGGTGCAGGCCATGTTGGGGAGTTTTGTGGGCCGCTTTTGACATCTCTGTACTGGATGACCTCTAAGGTCACTTTCAGCTCCAAGTCTATGGTCCCATGGCGAAGTCACTGGCACATAATATTAGGAGAAAGGGAGGGTCATTCTTTGGTAGCATCTCTTCTGAGGACTGAAAAGTTCGGAAAGACATTTAGCTTCTAATTAAGAAAACCTCCTACAATGAATTTCCATTAAACTTCTTAAAATGGGGCAGCTAGGTGGTGGTGTACTGGATAGAGCGCCAGGCTGGAGTCGGGAAAACCTGAATTCAAATCCTGGCTCAGACATGTATTAGCTGGGTGACCTCTGGGCAAGTCACGTAACCATTTGCCTCCGTTTCCTCATCTGTAAAATGAGCTGGAGAAGGAAATGGCAAATCATTCCAGTATCTTTGCCAAAAAAACCCCAAAAGGGGTCATGAAGAGTCAGACATGACTGTAAATGACTAAGCAGCTGCAATATAAATGTTAGTTATTATTATTATTATTATTAAGTCTATTACAAGGAGTACTGATTTATTTCTAAGCTCACTATGAATTAACCTGCATTAACTTACCTGAGTTAACCAGAGGGAAAGACAGGCCTTCTATAGAGGACTGCCCATATAAGGAGATGAGAGGTTTATTGCATTTTTAGAAGAAAAAATAACCTTTTATGTGCCTGAAAAGTAAGAGTGTTTGGCGCCCTTGGAAGGCTGTTAGTATGGAATCTGATGGTCCATTAGGATGTACCCTGGACACTGGAATGTTCAGGTCACCTTCTCTTTGTAATGGTTGGTCATTTCTGAACTTGCCGATTGGCAGCGACTTTCTTTTTTAATGACTTGTTTTCTTCCTTTCTTTATTGCCTTTCAGATGTGGAATACTCTGAACATCATTGTCATTTGGTGAGTTGATGAATCATCTGTGCTCACTCTTGAATCACATACCTCCTTCAATTGTTCATTTATTTAAAAAAAAAATACACTGAAGGGCTTGCCATGTGCTGGTAGCTGACAGAAGTAAAAAGGGTCCCGTATGGTATAAGAAAGAATGCTGGATTTATGGTCATGGGGGCTTGGGCTTGACTTCTTGTTCTGCCAAGCAACTAGCTATGTGACCTTCCATAAGTCATTTTACCCCCGTGAGCCTCAGTTTCCCCATCCATAAGATGAGCAGATTGGGCTAGATCAGAGGTTCTCCTTTTTCATGTCCTGGACCCTTTTGATAATCTGGTTGAAGCCTGTGTACCCTTTCTCAGAGTAATGTTTTTAAATGTACAAAATAAAATACTTAAAAATAGAATAAAAATGTATAATATAAAATAAAATAAAATGCAAAGGAAGCCAGACTCTACATCTCTCATCCATTGACCCAGACAGAATTTTAAAACATGGTCCTTGAGAGGTCTGTTAGCTTGTGAACTCCATAAGGACAGGAATCATGTTCTTTTCAATGTCATAGGCACTAAAGCATGTCTAGACAGCTCTCTGTACACAGTAGGTGTTTAATAAGCATTTTTTCTTGTTCTTGCCTTCAGTTAGAAGATCAGAGAAACTAGAAGCGTCCTAGAGGTCATCTAATCCAGGGCTTCTTAAACTTTTTCCACTCATTATCCCATCAGCACTTCTTAAACTGTGGGTCATGCACACTGCCCATTACCTCGTCATTTTGCAGATAGGGAAATAAGCCCATAGAGGTCTAAGAAGAGACCTTAGGGTTCATCTAGTCCTACTTCCTTGTATTCCAAATGAGGAAACTGAGGCCCAAATGATTTGTCTAAGGTCACACAGGTACCAAGGGGCAGAGCTGAGATTCAAACTCGGGCCTGTGGTCATCAAGTGGTCAGCCAGCCTTTGTTTGAAGACCTCCATGGAGCATGAACTCGCTGCCCTACTGCACAGCCTCTTCCATTTTGGAAGAGCTCTAACTGTTGGAAAGCTTGTCCTTCTGCAGTTTCCATCCACTGATCTTAATTCTCCCTCCAGCCAGACAGAATAAGACTTATCTGGCAGGGGACAACTATCACGTCCCTCTTAATTCAAGTCAGCTAGGACTAAAGACAACAGTCCTTGAGAAGCTTACATTCTAATTGGAGGATGTGGCCTGAAAACAGA
Organism: Vombatus ursinus; assembly: GCF_900497805.2. Taxonomy (NCBI): domain Eukaryota; kingdom Metazoa; phylum Chordata; class Mammalia; order Diprotodontia; family Vombatidae; genus Vombatus; species Vombatus ursinus. The sequence continues at coordinate 9,645,162 of NW_020951112.1, read as the reverse complement.
TTAAATAATTCTATACAAAGTATTTTCTGTACTAACAGCCAAAGAGCTCAAATAAAGCCTTTTGTTGGAGGTGGTACTTGGGAGGAGATATGGAAGGAAGCTAAGAGATTCTAAGAATTGGAGATTAAGGAGGGAAAAAATTCACTGAAGGGTCTTATCCAAGCTTAACTTACTCAAGTCCTTCAATGGATCTTCTTGTGGCCTAAAATCAAGGCTCGTCACCATTCCTGTTTGCCCTCTTCTGACATTTTGCCAATTATCCGTGACCTTCCTGAAGTGTACCGAACCCAGAACCAAGCACAATGTGCCAGATGTAGTCTATAAACATTTATTCAATGCCTCTTGTGTGTCAGGCACTGTGCAAAGCACCGAGGATACAAAGAAAGGCAAAAGACAGTCCCTACTCTCTAAGAGCTCACAGACTAATGGGGGAAACAACATACAAACACTATATACAAACAAGCTATCTACAGGATAAATTAGACGTAGAGGGAAGGGACTAGAATCAAGGGGGATTGGGAAAGGCTTCCTGTAGAAGGCTGGGATTGAAGGAAGCTAAGAAGTGGACATGAGGTGGGACAGAGCTCCAGGCAAGGGAGACAGCCAGAGAAAATGTCTAGTGTTGGGAGGGCAAGAGTGGGACTTTCACCTCCAAGATGCAGTGCTTGTCTTAATATAATCCAAGATCACATAGGCTTTCCTGGCTGCCATATTGCTCTCCTCACTCATTCATCTTGCAGCCTATTAAATCCCCCAGACATTTTGTAAGCTAAAATGCCATCTAGCCATACCTCGTCCATCTTAAATTTGTGCGGTTTATTTTTTTAAACCTAAGTGTAAATTTTTACTTTTATTTCTATTAAATTTTATTTTGTAGATTAGGTCCATTTTCCTATCCGGTTAAGAACTTTTAAATCTTGATTCCATCATCTTGTATGTTAGTCATTCTTCTATGTTTGTGTCATCTGCAGATTTGATAAGCATATTATCAGTGCTTTTATCTAAGTCACTTGTAAAAATACAAAACAACATAGGGCCAAGCACTGAGCCTTTAGGAACTACATCAGAGACCTCCTTCCAAGATGGCATAAAATCATCAATGACTTCAATGTGGGTTTCCCCATGCAATCTGTTCCAAATCTACTGAATGATAATATTTCTTCCAAATCTTTTCATTTTCCCCACAAGAATAACATGAGAAACTCTCTCAGATTTGGAATAAAATTGAGAAAGATTACATCTACAGCATTGTCATCATCAGTCAGTCTTGTATCCCTATCACAAAAGGAAAGAAGGTCCATGTGGTGTGCTTTCTTTTTTTGCTAGTTGTGTTACTTGTGATGGCTGCTTCTTTCTCTAAATATTCACCAACAGCCCCTTTGAATACATTCTAGAATCTTGCCAAAAATCAAGGCTCACTGGCCTATAGCTTACAGACTGCTTTGTCTTCCCTTTTCTGAGGATCAGGAGAACATTTGCTTTCTGTAATCCTGCCGTCCCTCTCCAGCTCACCACGGTGTCTCATAGATCATTGACAATGGCTCAGCAATCCCATCTGCCAATTTGCGGTACCCTAGGATGTAGTTCATCTAGGCTAAGTGATTTGAACTCAGCAAGGGCAGCTTACTTTCTCTCATCTTGGTTATTAGCCATTTTTCCTCTGTTCTTTCTAATCCAAAGATCATTCTCCCTGGGAGAGAAAACAGAAGCAAAATAAGGATTGAACAGCTCTCAGTCATCAGTTAGAATCCTTCCATCCATCCACCCTGAGCAGTGGTCTGGTCTTTTTTTTTTTGAGCTGCCTTTTTTCCTCACTATAACAAAAATTCCCCATCTTTTTTCCTGTGCTTTCCTTGCTAGCTCCAGCTGACTCTACACTCATTAGCACTTTGGGCATGCTTCTGACAAGGTGGTGCTATGCATTTGTACTCTTCCTTTGCTAATTGTCCTTTCTGAGAAGATTTAAGTTTATGATCTCATTTACTTGGCGAGTTCCCTGTGCAACCACATCATTCTCTTTACATAACCCTTCCTTTCCCTCCTCTTTGGGATTTCTTTCTTGTGTCTTTGAAATTTCACTTTTGAGAGCTTCTTATACTTCCTGGGATGATATTCCCTATAGAATTTTGGCTCACGGGATCCCACCCACCTTTTTATTGAATTGTGTGAAATCTACTTTCTCCTAAATCCTTAGATGCCTATCAGACAATTCCCAGATTTCCATTTCTTTTCTAAGGAGCACAAATATCATTATACCTTTTTTGTAAAAGCACCTTTTGTCACAGGAAAGAGCTGGAAGCACAGTAGATGCCTATTAATTAGGGAAAGGCTAAACAACTTACGAATATAATAGTCTATTCCTGTGCCTTGAGAAACAATGAATACGATGAAACAGAGAAACATGGAAAGACTTACATGAATGATAAAGCAAGCAAAACCAGGAAAATGACATGCAACTACAATAATGTGAAATGGAAAAAAACAACATGAATGCTGTGAAATTTTAAGCTTGGCCCCAAAGGAAAGACATGAGAAGGAAGCCCTTCCCCCTACCCCACTACCCTTTCCCCTTCCCACTACCACTGCATTTTTTGAAGAGGAGGGAGACTTTGAGTATGGAAGCCTACATTTAATGTCACACTTTTTTGATGGGCTGCTTAATTTTGTTCACCTGCTCTCTCTCTCTCTCTCTCTCTCTCTCTCTCTCTCTCTCTCTCTCTC
>NW_020951112.1:9503134-9642431 GCF_900497805.2 Vombatus ursinus | reverse complement strand
TCTCTCTCTCTCTCTCTCTCTCTCTCTCTCTCTCTCTCTCTCTCTCTTTCTCTTTCTTTCTCTCTCTCCCCCCTCCCCCTCTATCCCTTTCCCTCCCTCTCTCCCCCCTTTCCCTCCCTCTCTCCCCCCTTTCCCTCCCTCTCTCCCCACCTTTCCCTCCCTCTCTCTTCCCCCCTGTCCCTCCTCTCTTCTCTCTCTCTCTCTCTCTATCTTTCTCCCTCTTTTTATTCTTTGTTATAAGAAATGACTTTCTGGGTTGGAGAGTGGGGAGGGATAAACTGGGAGCTATAGATGATATAAAGACAAAAGACATCATTATATTTGTTTTTTATTTTAAAGAGCAAATGGCCACTTGGGGTTTAACCCTTCTAGTCTTCTTTCTGTAGATTTTACCAGACTCAGAAGCATTCCAAGATGTCCAAGGCAAGAGACATCGAGGGAAGCATAAGTTTAAAGTAAAGGAAATGTATTTAACAAAGCTGCTGTCAACCAAGGTACACGGAGCATCCTGGGAATGCGTTCATTTCTACCAAGGGGCTTATGATGGGTTTGACTTAATTTCTACTGATGTGTGAAAATGTTACAAATCCCTAGCAACTTTTAGCAAAGCAAGATGAAAGCTAAAATTGTATATATTGCCTTTTCCTTATTTCCCTTAAAAAAAAAAAAGTCAACTGCAGAAATAACAGCACTTACCCAATCCATACAATAGTGTCTTAAAATGGGATTCTCCTATTGTTCCCTGGCCCATCCCCCACAGTTTGCTGCATTTTTTTTTTTTTTTAGTTTGATGGTCTAATTATCCTTCTTTGTTGACTCATTATTTTTGACAAGCAACAGAACTCCTTCCTTGGACTCGAAACAAGAAAGCAGTAAAAGGGTCAGCAGATATAAACCTGGATTCTGTGGCTGCCTTAAAAAAAAAAAATAAGAAATTAAGAATTCTGTTCACATCATGGACAGTGCTGGAAGTGAAAGCTGGTAGAATGCCAAATCTGTAGCCAATTCAACTTATCTGGCTTTTGGTAGAATGAACAGACGTGCTGGATTATTTTCCTCTTAAAATAAGCCTAGAAAAATATTATTATCTGCACTGGGCCCTGCAGCTGTAAACTTACTGACCATACTGTCCTGGATTACAGGACTGAATTTGTTGAGAGCCCAGTAGATTTGGTCGGTGCACAGAGAACGGCAGTGGTCTTGAATGGTTCTGCCCTATGTAGCTTTTGTACAAGACTCATATGCTCTAGAAAGCCACAGCAAGACCCCAGGCTAGGAACAGATGCACTAAGAGGGGAAACTGTCAGGCTCGGCCGTCCCCGCTTGACTTCTTCCCGCCTGGATATCGTTAATGAAGACCAAGCGTCTTGCCGGTAGGGTTGTCATCTCAGTCGGGCACTTGGCTTTACCTGGGCAGACTCAAGTCCTCCCACTTCCCAACTGACTAAACAGCTTTGCTGTTGGTAAGCAGGGGCTTATTATTTTGCCCAACCAAATCTGAATCCAAAGCCCCCATGTGCAAGAGCTTTGCCCTTCCAGCTGTGGGTCTCATCTGCTTTGACTCCCTTTCCCTTTAGGGTCTCTTTCTTTGGGTTTGGCCACTGGCTTATGCTGCTTCGTAGACAACAACCTGGTCTCCTCTCCTCTTTCAGGTGGCCATTCACTCTGTCTTGGAAAAGCTTTTCCGAAGCATCTGGAGTTTGCCCAACAGCAAAGCCCCGTTTGCCATCAAATACTTCTTTGATTTTTTGGATGCCCAGGCTGAGAATAAAAAAATCACAGATCCTGACGTCGTACATATTTGGAAAACAAACAGGTAGGCAGAGGGGATGGGGAAGAATGTGCGGCGTCGCTGACTGTTTATAAAAACCTCAGAGAGCATATTAATGAGAAGGACAGAGGAGGTTAATAGAAGATTCAGCCATCTGACAGCGTATTTGAGACTTCTTTATCAAAGTCTCGAAAACAATAAAAAAGACCCTCTGTAATTTCTTTCCTAGGATTCCCAAAAATCGGATAAAGATACAGACAAAGCCTACACTCTTGAAAGGACATTTTCATCCTAGCTCCCTCTAGGATACAAGAGTCTTCTAGGTTGAACAGGAAAGCAGGAGCTGAGCTCCTACCCATCATTCAAGCTCATGGGTCATCTCCCCATGAAATGAAGCCTTCATTGCCATCCCTACCCCTCCCTCAGCCATCCGTGACCTCCCCTTCTCTGTATTCCCATAGAACTGGTTGGGGCCTTTATTGGGCACTTAGGATATCTTGCCGTGGTGCTCTTATAGAACGGGTTCATTTCATCATCTTAGTCACCACCCCCTCTACGGCAAGGAGCCAGCATGGTAAGAATGGTAAAGGATGCAGAATCTGGATCCAAATTCTGGCTCTGCCCTTCATTTGGTGTGCAACTAGACAAGCCTCTAGGTAGCACAGGGGGTAGAGTGCTGGGCCTGGAGCCAAGAAGATCCGAGTTCAAATCTAGCCTCAGACACTTACTGGGGCAAGTCACTTAACCTCAGTTTCCTTATCTATAAAATGGGGATAATAACAGCACCTATCTCCCAGGATTATTATGAAGAAAAATTGCAAAAATAAAATATGTAAAGCCCTTTGCCAACCTTAAAGCACTATGTAAATGTTATCAATTATTCCTATTATTATTATTATTATAAAATACATCAATCCTTACATTTAATCTTTACCACAACCCTTTAAATTAGGTCTTCTGGGTATTATTTAGCTACATTTTGTTTGTTTGTTTGTTTTTGGCTAGGCAGTGGGGTTAAGTGACTTGCCCAAGGTCACACAGCTAGTAAGTGTTATGTGTCTGAGGCTTGATTTGAACTCAGGTCCTCTTGAATCCAGGGCCGGTGCTCTATCCACTGCGCCACCTAGCTGCCCCTAGCTACATTTTGTAGATGATGAAACTGAGACAAAAGGAGACTGTAGCACAGTTCCTTGCACATAGTGGGTGCTTAATAAGTGTTTATAGACTGACTATATGACTTGCCCATTGCCACATAGCTGGCTTCTCTCCTGACTACAAGTCTTACCAGTCTTTCCTCCCATAACTTCTGCCAGGCTCAGTTCTCTAATCTGTAAAATGAGTAGACTGGATCCTAAGATCTTTTGCTTCTCTAGGGAGGGAGTCCTTCCCACATCTCAGCCCTTTCCTTTCCATAACAGTTCAGAGGTTGATTGCCTTTCACTTGCATTAATGAGTCTCTTGGTCTTCAGTCTGTTTCCCTTTAATCCAAATGGCAGATTATTGCCAGATAAATCAACCAGTCCATCCACAGACATGTAGTATGCCCTGGAGATACAAAGTCAATCAAGTCTATATTTATTAAGTGTCTTCTATGCACCAAGCATCATGCTATGTGCCAGGGACACAAAGAAAGGCAAAAGGCGGGTTCTGCTTTCAAGGCGCTCACAGTATCAATGGAGGAGACAACATGGAAACAAATTTGGGCAGGCATTGTGTTTTGATGCTCCTGATTCCTCTAAAAAAGTGCCCATCTTTCTGTCCAGAACCAAGCCCGTAATTAATTTGTACCTTTCTTATGACATCTATCGCATCTTATTCTATACTCTGTTTGTATTGGATCCTGTTCTGTTTCCTACTAGAGGACAAGCTCTTTCTGGGGCGGGGGAGAATGTAGGGGTGTCCTTCTTATCTTTTCTTTTAATGAAAGGGGAAAAAAACCAACACAACCGATCAATACATTGAAAAAGTCTGAACATATGTGCACTGTGTATCACCTATGGATTACCTCACAAAGGGGTGGGTTGGGGGTGTCTTCTCATTTGTCATTCGAGTCCGGCTTGATCTTTATAATTTTGCTAATTCACTTTTGTTGTTTTTGATGTGCACTTGGTCTTTCTATTTAGAGTGTCGTGATTTCTGTGTGTAGTGTTTTCTTGGCTCTGCTTACTTCATTCTGCGTCACTTTGTGTAGGTCTTTCTATGTTTCTCTGTATGTATCACATACGTCATTTCCTAAAGCACAGTAATATTTTGTTATATCCATATACCACAGTTTGTTTAGCCACTCCCCAACCAGTGGACATCTGCTGCGTTTTCAATTCTTTGCTATCCCCCAAAGTGCTGCTATAAATATTTTGGTGTATGTGAGGACTTTCTTCTTATCAATGGCTTCCTTGAGGTATAATACCAGTAATGGAGTCTCTGGCTCAAAGGGTATGGACATTTTAGTCACTTTGGTTGTACCATTTCACAGTTTCACCAATAGTGTGTCAGTGTACCTATCACTCCACAACCCCTCCAACATTGCCATTTTTTTATCGTCTGATAATTTGTAGGGTAAGAGGTGAAATCTCAGGCCTGCTTTGATTTGCATTTCTCCTATTATTAGCAATTTGGACCGTGCTTTCTTATGATTGTGAATACTTTGTACTTCTTCTTTTGAGGATTATTTGTTTGTATCCTTTGACCATTTATCTACTGGGGAATGCCTATTGGTCTTACGCATATTTATCAATTGTTTTTATGTTTTGGATACCAAACCCTTCAAGAAGTTTGACACAAAGATTTTTCCCATTCTCCCACTTCTCTCATCTTAGGTGCATTAATTTTGTCTGTGCAGAAGCTCTTCAGTTATCTCTCATCTTTTGTGACTGTCTCTGTCTCTTATTTGGTTGAGACTACACCTCCTATCCATAGCTGTGAGAGATGCATCTTCTAATTTTTTTATAGTATGATCTTTAATTTTATATATCCCTTTTGGAATATGGCGTAAGTTGTTGAAATGCTTACTCCCTTCCCCTTTACTGTGTGTAAGTACTTTACAGATGTCATCTCACTGAATCCTCACAACCGCCCTAGAAGGAGGTACAGTTTTTAGTAGCTACATCTGACACTCAAGGAGGTGGTAGTGGTGGGAAAGTGACTTGGCCATGGTGGTACAGCTGGTGAATGACAGAGTCAGAATTTGAATCCAGATCTCCTGACTCCAAGTGCTCTTCCAGCGACAATATTATTTTGTATTACGTCAATCCATCAAGGACCTGTGATTTCATGGTGTGGAAACTCCTCTACCACCACCATTGCCAAATGAAACCTGTTTGTAACTTAGCATCTCAGTGAGTTGCCTGATTTTTATCCCCGTTTTACAGATGAGGAAACTGAGGCAAGCAGGGGACTTGTCCAGAGTCACACAGCTAGTAAGTGTCTAAGGCTGGTGTGAACTCAATTCTTCCTGAATCCAGGCCCAACACTCTCCCCGCTAGAACACCTGGCGTCAGTTTCCTAATTTGTAAAGTGGGGATAATCAAAGCACCTACCCCATAGGGTATTTGTGAGGACCCAATGAAGAGAAAGTATATAAGGTACTTAAAGCTCTATGGGAATATATATGTATTGTTATTACACTTACAAGCTGTGCGCCTGTAGGCAAATCGGGCAACTCTCTAAGACTCTAAGTTACAGGCAGGTTGCATTTGGCAGTGGTGGTGGTGGTGGGGTCACGGGTTCCTGAAAGATTAATGTTAAATATGAAATACTGCAGTCACTGGAAGAACACTGGACTTGGAGTCAGAAGACCTGGGTTCAAATTCTGATGGCCAAGTCACTTCCCCACCTCCATCCCCTACCTCCTTGACAGTCGGTCTTCTCCTTATTAAAATGGTGAGGAAATCTTTGCATTGGCCACCCTACAAGGTCATTCATGGTGAGGAATGACTTTATCAACCTTAACATGAGTTATTGTTATTTTGGAGAGCATGCTGCCTTGGCAGTTTCACATTTCAAGTTGTTTCTCCCCTCTGGTTCCACCTCCAGCCACCAGTCTTAGGAAATCTTAGTCATAGGTTTGAAGTTGGAAGTGACCTTAGACGTTATGTACTCCAACCCTTTCAATTTACAGATGAGGAAACTGAGGTCCAGTCTGGTAAGGTGTTTTGCCTGGGATCACGCTGGTATTAAGTAGCCAGGATTTGAACCCAAGTGGCATCCATTTTCCATTGCACCACAGTGCTTTGGATAAGAAGCATCTTCTTCTTCCAATAAAGATAAAGATGCCTGTTTTTAGAATATGATAGACATGTCATGAGTGTCATGAACCTATTGACCAAGAAATCTCCCATTTTATGGAACAGTCTTCCTCTTCGCTTCTGGGTCAATATCCTGAAGAACCCTCAGTTCGTCTTTGATATCAAGAAGACGCCACACATAGACAGCTGTTTGTCGGTAATTGCCCAGGCTTTCATGGATGCATTTTCTCTTGCGGAACAACAATTGGGGAAGGTGAGATGCGGTTTGCTATTTCCTGTATTTATACTGTAATCTATGAGTTTGAAGTAGTCTGCCTTTCTTGTAAACATTTTAAACCAGCTAAAAAGAGACCATCTGGATAGTGTTCATTTCGTTTATAATCAAAATTGCCTGTAGATTATTATTTACACCTTGGTTTGTTGTTGCTAAAATAATACACTTATATATGAATACACCATCTTCTCCCAACCCCATAGAATGTAAGATCCTTTAGAGCAGGGATTGTTTGTTTTTTATCTTTGCATCTCTCATACATAGTAGGTGCTTAATATATACTTGTTGATTGATTGACAATGAAAACTAAAGTAGTAGAAGGTTTGGTTTTGTTTCCTTATTTGGAAGATTTATATCTGGGGGGAGGGGAGACTATCTCACTTCTGAGTTTGTTTTTTAACTTTCTGGGAAAATTATACATTAAAAAAACATTTTAAAATGTTAATAAAGCGAAACCACTGAAATTCACAGAATCATGTTCCATTTTAATGTCAACAAAGAATGTTCATTTGAATATAACCCCATGATTTCTTGATGGCAGTATCTTGCCTAGGATTTCTATTTACCATTGTGAATATTGTTTTCCTGGCTTCCTCCTCTGATCAAAAGCACAAAATAAGAAAGCTTACCAAGATAAAAGAGAAAAACAAACTTTGGAGAAAGTACCTTGCATGACATCTGAGGGCCCGCATGTATCTGAACTTCCCAAGCAATAGCTGGGATAGAATTCTCTGACAATGTTTACATGAAGCTTTGGCTCTTCCCTGGTCACATTTTTGGAGTGCCTGGAATGGAGGCAACTGCTGGATGCTAGTTTATTCACTTAAATATGCCGACCGGAAGATGCTAATGAGAACAATTAGTACAATTCCCTTGGTTAAGTTCCCTGTAAACCTCCGTCTTCAAGATAGCTTGCCCAGTCTCCCAGGATCTGGCTTTGAACCACAGTGATGGGTTGGTCACCTGCATCATCATGGATTCACTCAACAAACATTTACTAAACATCTGCTGCGTTATAGGAAATGGGCAAGGCACTGAGGATGCAAAGACTAAACTGAAGCATTCTCTGCCGTCAAAGAGCTTGCTTCCTATTGGCAGGGGTGGGGAGGAGAACTACGGAGTCACAGATAAACAAAGATAAAATACGTACGCTGTAATTTTTCGGAGGGTGCCACCATTTTGGGGCTGGGAATCAGAATAGACTTCACGTAAGAAGTGGCGCTTAGTTCAGCCCTGAAGGAAGCTGGGGATTCTGAGAGGTAGAAGTGAGGAAGACTGGCGTGGAGGACAGATAGCGGAGATGAAATATCGTATTTGAGGAACAGTAAGTAGGTCACTTTGGTTGGCACGCAGAATGTGTAAGACAGGGGAATGAGTAATCAGCCTGGAAAAGTAGGGCAGACTAGACGTTGAAGGTCTTTAAATGCCAAATAAGAATAATTAATCTGTGTGGACTGGAGATGGTCTTGAAGTCAATAATACCTGGCTTTGGATCTGCCTGTAATGTGTCCTGCAGCTTGGTGGTGCAGTGGATTACTGCTGGGTCTGTAGTCGGGAAGACCTGGGTTCAAATCCAGCTTCCACTAACTGTGTCACCCTGGGCAAGTCACTTAACCCTGGTTGCTTCAGTTTCCTCATCTGTCAGATAAGCTGGAGAAGGACGTGGCAAACCAGTCCAGTATCTCTGGCAAAAAAAATCCCAAATGGGGTCATGGAGAGTCAGGCACGACTGAAAAAAACAGAAGTTTCATGCAAAAATGAGCACGATAGAAGACAAAAATTATGGCAGGGATTTAACAGAAGCAGAAGGGATCAAGGAGAGGTGGTAAAAATACACAGAAGAACTAGACCAGGAAGATCTCAACTCAACCTCAACGATGACCATGATGGTGTGGTCACTGACTTAGCACCAGGTATCCTGGAGAGGGAAGTCAAGTGGGCCTTAGGAAGCCTCGCTGACAGTAAGGCTGGTAGCACGATGGAATTCCGGCTGAGCTGTTTGAAACCCTAAAAAACGATGCTGTTAAAATAGTGCTGCATTCAGTATGCTGGCAAACTTGGAAAACTCAACAGTGGCCAATGGATTAGAAGAGATTCGTTTACATCCCAGTCCTAAAGAAGGGCAATGACAAAGAATGTTCACCTTACCGAACAATCGTGCTCACTTCACCTATCAGCAAGGTTTTGCTTAAAATTCTGCATTCTGCAAGCTAGGCTTCGGCAATATGTGAACCAAGAATGACCAGAAAAATGGGCTGCCTTTCAAAGAGGCAGAGGAACTAGAGACCAAATTGCCCACCTTCACTGGATTATGGAGAAAGCAAGAGAGTTCCAGGAAAAAAAAATCTACTTTCGCTTCATTCGCTCCATTGGCATTGTTCCAGTGACTGTGTGGATCACAACAAAATGTGTCAAGTCCTCAAAGAAATGGGAGTACCAGATCATCTTACTTGTTTCTTGAGGAACCTGTATGTGGGCCAAGAAGCAACAGTTAGAACTGAACATGGAATAATTGATTGGTTTAAGATCGGGAAAGGAGTACGACAAGGTGATATATATTGTCACCTTATTTATTTAACTTAAATGCAGAGTACATCATGCAAAATGCCAGGCTGGATGAATTGAAAGCCAGAATTAAGGCTGCCAGGAGAAATATCAACAATCTCAGATACGCAGATGATACCACTCTGGTGGCAGAAAGTGAAGAGGAATTAAGAAGCCTCTTGATGAGGATGAAAGAGGAGGGTGTAAAAGCTGGCGTGAAGCTTAACATCAAAAAAACTGAGATCTTGGCAACTGGTCCCATCACTTCCTGGCAAATAGAGGGAGAAGAAATGGAAGCAGTGTCAGATTTTATATTCTTGGGCTTAAAGATCACTGCAGACGGCAGCTGCAGCCATGAAATTAAAAGACGATTTCTCCTTGGAAGGAAAGCTATGGCAGATCTGGACAGCACACCAAAAAGCACAGACATCACCTTGCCAACCAAGGTCTGTATACTCAAAGCTACGGTTTTTCCAGTAGCAATGTAAAGCTGTGAGAGTTGAACTATAAGGAAAGCTGAGTGCCACAGAATTGATGCTTTCAAATTGTGGTGCTGTAGAAGACTTCTGGAAGTCCCTTGTACAGCAAGGAGGTCATATCAGTCAATAGTTAAGAATTTAATTCAGTTATTTACTGGAAAGTCAAATACTGATGATGAAGCTTGAATACTTTGGCCACATAATGAGAAGATGGGACCCACTGGAAAAGACCCTGATCCTGGGAAAGATTAAAGACAAAAGGAGAAGGGGAGAGCAGAGGATAATATGGATAGAGAATGTCTTGGAAACAACAAACATGAGCTTAGACAGACTTAAAGAGATAGTGGAGGATAGAAGGGCCTGATGTGCTATGGTCCACAGGGTCATAAGTCAGACATGACTGAATGACTGAAAAACACAACAACAAAAAGATGGCACAGTAGACCGAGGGCCAGGCCTAGAGTCAGGAAGACTCAAATCTGGCCTTAGACACTTAACTAGCTGTGTGACACTGGGCAAGTCACTTAACCCTGTTTGCCTCAGTTTCCTCCTCTGTAAAATAAGCTGGAGAAGGAGATGGCAAACTGCCCCAGTATCTTTGCCAAGAACACCTCAAATGGGGTCACAAAGAGTCGAGCACAACTGAAAACAACTGAATGACCATGGGCAAGTCACTTAACAAATCTCCCAGTGTCCCCCAAGCAACTCTCCAAGACTAAATTATTAATGAGCCCCTGATCTGCACTGGATAGAGAATTTCCACGCCAAGAGGAACACAGATTAAGAGCATTAAGGACTCTTAGGGGTGGTCTAGTCCAATAGCTTCAATTTCAGAAGAGAAAATTGAGGCCTAGAGAGATGAAGTCATTTGTTCAAAGTTATACAAGTATCATCATGATGGACTTGGGACCAGAAGAGATCTCAGAGGTCATCAGTCAGTAAGCATTTATTAAGCACCTACTATGTGCTGGGGATTGGGCTCAGTGCTGGGGATACAACAAGAAGCAAAGGAGATGGTCCCTGCCCTCAAAGTGCTGATAGCCTAATAAAGGAGACGATGAGTAAACAAATAAGCAATATACAGAAAAAATAGGAAATCATCAGAAAAGGCACCAGAATGAAGAGGAGTTGGGAAAGCCATCCCATAGAAGATGGGATTTTGGTTGGCATGTAAAGGAAGCCAGGAAAGGCAGCTAGCAGAGATGAGGCTGGAGCACATTCCAGGCCAGAGAAACCGTCCCGAGCCAAGAGATACAGAGTATCTTGTTTGTAATAACCTTGTTTTCACCAGACTTTATTTTTTCTTGCCCAAGATTACACAAAGTGTAAGCACCAGAGACAGAACTGGGGGTCTCTCTAGTCTCACACTGCCTCGTTAAATTGATCAGATTTCTCCCTTTGATGACATTACAGGTCAACACCACCGTGTGTATTCTACATGCTGCTCTTTTGGCTTGGCTTTCATCCTACCTTATGTGACTTCACCCGAGTCATGCAAGACTAGGGATTTTATAGTCGATGTACTCTTACTAGACAGGACAAGAGAGTCACACCGACTCTGTGGAATTTGTAGGCTAATCAGTGGTACCGAGAGTACCATTCCTTGTGGAATGTTCTGGAACCCTCTGAAATGGCCTTCTTCCTCCTTTCCCTGCTCCCACCCCTGAAAAGAGAGGTAAAAGATATCTGAAATTGCTCCTGCCAATTACCAATTATTCACTGCTTCCATGGTAATGTAAAGAACCCACTTACTTTGGAGACAATCACGTCTACAATCAAATCGTTCACAAGTGCTGAAATTCATAGATAGGTGAGGATAGGAGCAAATGTTTTAATTTCAGGCTTTTACTAGCATTAGTATTGAATTATGATTGAAATGAGGCCCATTGTTACAGTAACTCAAAATCATGTAAAATAATCATTTGTGTTCTTTTATGAGAGGAAGGCAGAATATATTAGCATTTATTCCACCTGAAAATAACAGTGAGTCACACGGTGATGTCAATCAGTCATGGAGTCAACAGTATTTCTTAAATGCCACCCATGTGCTGGCCACCATGACTAGATGCTAAGGATTGCGGGCAACATCACTCCTTACGTTTTTGTTTTCTTTTGTTTTTTAAGGAGGCACCAACTAATAAACTTCTTTATGCCAAGGATATTCCAAACTACAAAGAGGAAGTGAAAGCTTATTACAAAGCAATCAGGGATTTGCCTCCATTGTCGTCTTTGGAAATGGAAGAATTTTTAACTCAGGAATCTAAGGTATGACTAGAAAGCCAAAGCAGGCTGATATTTGTGGTATTCCTTCTTGAAAACTGTTTTCTGGACTCTCAATCCTTTATTTAATCTCCCTTTAAGAAACATGAAAATGAATTTAATGAAGAAGTGGCCTTGACAGAAATCTACAAATACATCGTAAAATATTTTGATGAGGTAAGTGTTAAAACTATAATAATTGTTTCTCTCTTCTACCTAAGGATGTTATAGGATTTGGATCGGGCTATATTACTGATCTGGGCTGACCTTTGGACAGTCATGAGTTGGGTGGATCCTGGCACCAGGCCAAACCCTAAATTTTGGCTCTAATTCTCCCAGTCCTGACCCCTGCTCCCTGGGTATAAAGTGGATCTGGCCTGCCAGCCACACAGATACAGACTTAACTTCAACAGGGGGAGTGGGGAGAAAAGGAACCAGCATATTTATTAAGCACCTACTATATGCTAAGAGCTTTACAAATATCTCAGAAAGTCAACTTCTCCCATTTAATGTGACTTGATATTAAATGGGGTTGGCTTGTACTTACTCATAAATTAGCACTAACCTTGTAATCTGCTTTAGTAATAGCTGGTTGTATCGCCTAGGTCTGGTACTCAGTGATTATCTAGATGAAATTATGTCCATTTCTTTTTCAATACAAAAGGAAAGATTATTTCAGTAAAGCCATTCTCCACTATTAATTAATTCCCATTGGTCTAGGTTTTTCTTTAGGAATTCATGCAGAAGCATTCATGAAATACACAGTCTCCAAATATATGTTAATTCCCCCCTTCCCTCATTCCCCCCACTCAGTCACGCTGGGCCAGGCTATCCATGTCAGTGGTGAGAATAGCTCACCCTTTCCATTTTCTACTTTGAAGACCCAAGTGAAGCAATAAGGTAGGGTAGAGGTGATGAGTTCCTTCAACATGATTCAGCATCCTTGTTTTCAAGGGGCAGGGGTGAATAGGGTAGACCTGGGGAAGGGGAGGGTGGGGACCTATTACTCCCCGATCAGGGTGCCTGACCCTCCCTCTCGACACCCCTTCTTCCTGTCCCCCCCCCTTCCTCCCCACCCCCTGGCCTGCTGCACTGGATGGAGGTGAAACAGCTTCCTGCATGCTGGCTGCCTCGGTTGCTTGTGGTGCTTGGAATGGCTGTGATAATAATGCATAAAATAACCTGGCCAGTGAGAGGCTGGCCTCATATCTGTAAGTAAATAAATGGTATTTCATGGGAGCTGCTATTTCCAGCAGGAGTGTTGTTGATCCTGTGATAATGACTTAGTAAAAACAACTTGCAGAATGAGTATGTAAATGACCGAGGCAAACGGTGGCATCTGTTTCATACAGATTTTTTTTTTTTTTTACCCACTCATGGCATTGGGAATGCACAAAGGAGGGAGTTATAGTGCTTAAAGCCACACTATCCAAAGTAACTGTTCTGATTGTCAACAGATTCTAAATAAACTAGAAAGAGAACGAGGGCTGGAAGATGCCCAGAAGCAGCTTTTACACGTAAAAGTCCTATTTGATGAGAAGAAGAAATGCAAGTGGGTGTGAACATCATGGTGTGGCCTGGCTTAAGATGGTGAAATTCTTCCGACAGCTTGGAACAAAATGGTGGCTCGAGCTACGTTGGCGCCTTTAAAAAAAAAAGTTTGCACATAGATTCCTGGAATCTTTCGTAAGAGACCAAGGCACATGCACAACTTTTGGAGAAGCTGACCAGCCATTGTGCCTGTTGTAAATACTGTGGAGACCCTTGTGTAAATATAGATGTCGTGGTGGTTGTAAACAGCCTCCTCGTTTACAGAGAATACAGGGCCAGTAAGCAAGTGTCAGTATTATTGTAACTACAGTTTCCACTTAAGCACAATGATTCAAGTGGTTTTGTCTCAAAACTACAGCTATGTAGCACTTGTGACGATGCTGAAATCCAACAGTAAGAGGATGCTGCCAATGCCAAACGCATAATGTGAAGTGTGGAGGGATCTCCCGTCCACAAGGAGGTGTGAGTGGCGGGTCGTTGGGGCAACCTCGAGGACTTGGCAGTGTCGAAGCTCGTCCCCAGTAGTTCTTGGAAAAGGTGACTTCAAAATGTGGTGGTGTGTTCACTTAGCATTTGTGTGTGTGTTTTTTAAACCAAAAACTTAACAGTGTGGCAACATTGTTGAAAGGGCTCGTGTTTTTCGGTAGTCACCAACTGCATTCCATCAAACTCACCTGTATTTCACCAGTGGCCTAAAGCAAGTGCTTTGGTTTGTCTGGATGCAGTAGCCATTTGCCATGGCGCTGTGTTTCTGCCTTGTGTTGCATCCTTGTTTTTATTCAAAAGTACCAAATGTACTTGACGGTGAACGTGTTTGCTGATAACTTACATGTTTTTTTAAAAACCTTCCTCATTGACATTTATTATTTCTGTGCACAAACCTGGCACGAGAATTCGATCAGAGCTCTTCTGGGTAGAGTGCCTCATGTGTCCATCCCACCATCTCTAAACTATCACTTCCCCACATCCTCCTTGCTTTAGGTCTCAGGTGAAATCAATGGGTATTAACACCTGTAAGTGTGTGGTAAGATGATGATACATTTTACATTACATTACATGAAATTGCTGTACACACTGGAGTATTATATCTATATAAAGGCCCGAGGCCTGAAAGGTATTAGTATACAGCTTGGTATCTTTGTCTTATTATGTATTTTTTAAAGAGTATTCCTCAAAGGAAAAAGTCCAAAAAAAAAATACCCATTTTCATTCATGCCTTCGTTCAAATGATCCCTTTCTAGTGATACTGTAATCTTTTATTGCTGGTTTTATATCCTGGATTTTTGCTGCTCATGACCAAGTTCAATACCACTGTGTTTTCCTTATAGTATAGCAGAAGAAATAAATTGTCATCACTGTCAACCTTTCTTGTGGCACCTCACCCTCTCGGCTGAGGTTCAGAATTCCCAGTTCCAGCCTATGAAATTTCCCTACAAGTCAATGATCCCATGCCCCTTTTAAAAGCACTTGCCAACACTGTAGTTAACATCAGGTTTAAAATTTGCATTTTATCCTAGATGAATGCAAGTGTCTTTCTCCTCCCACTCACTATCTGGTGGAGTGAGAAGGGTCAAACACCCAAACAATGAGCAAGGAGAATCGTAAATGCCCTAAACAGGCACTTTTCCTGATTCCCATAGCTTTTGACCATTGCCTGTCCTGTGGACACACCTCAAAGATACTACCAAAAAGTCTCCCCCATAGGTGTAAAAGGTGAGAGGACGGGTCCCAAAATAAAGCTGCTACCGTTTGGAAAGAAACATGGCGGAGTTTTTGAATGAAAGAGTGGGTATGGCAAACAATGGTAGAAGAGAGAGCTTCCCAAAAGATGGCCCTTCTTTGGGGTGGAGGATCAGCTGTGGCTTTATCATAGTATTTGCTGAATAATACTTTTTAGGGTTCCCCCCTCAAACCCTTTGGCACACGAGTATTGCAAGGGTTGGGTTTGCTCTTCCAGTGACTGTGCTGGTAGGAACTTTGGGCAAATTGTTTACCTCTTTGTGCCTCAATTTCTGGAAAATCTTTCTAAGCTACCTCACAGAGGTGGTGTGAAGACTCACTGATGTTTGTAGAGTGCTCGTCGATTCTCCCCCGGAAAGCACGATCTAATGCAGCTTTGTGGAGCACACTAGCCCAAGGCAACGAACAGCCTGATCAGACGTGCTGAAGACAATCAGTAACTGAGTCCATATTAAACAGCAGCCAGAGAAACAACTGTCAAACAATTTCTATTGTTAACTTTATTTTCTGATTTGAGGTGAAGGTCAATTTATTTATAAGCTTTTTTTTTCCTAACACTAGTGTCTACAGCAGCATTTTATGATTAATTCTGTTACTTTTTCAGTATTAGGATTTAAAATCAATTTCTTGTATACATGATTGAAGCTGTTCTTGGAGATGAATGTTTTAAATGTGTATATCCAAAATAAACACTTTGATGTATCAAAGGCTATTAACTTGCCACTTACATTTGCTTTTATCATGTCTTTAATTTTTTAAGGCGTTGTATGGAAATGTTCTTAGGAGACACATTTTGGCTGTGGACAGATATCCTGGATGTTAAGGAAGTCTAGTTTGTGCTAAGTGGGCCCCTGCCTCATTAAATTCTTGGACTTTGATATTTACTCTCTCAAGTAATCGCAGCAACTCATATTTATGTGGCACTTTTAGGAAGAGGTCTAGATAATTTATATTCCATTTTGTTTTGTAGAGTTGAGATTTCATTAGTTGGAATGAAATTATTCCAGAGTTCCCCTAATGATGTTCTATAAAAAGTTGTGGCTTGGTAAGAGAGAGACACCATGGTATGGACTGAAAAGATCCTTTGAGCTGGTATCAGGAACACTTGGGTCCAAATCCTGATTCTTCTCATTATCTGGCTATATGACTTTGAGGAAGAGTGAATGATGGGTCTTAGTGGTCACATACAGGATGAGAAGCTAACAATTGGGTTAAAAAAGGCTGCCTTGAGGATATGTGCATGGTAAGTGCTTTATAAACAATAATAGGCACAAATGTGAGCAAGGGAAAAGAAAGAGGTGGCAGCCTGCTTAAGGTTTTTAGATACAAGAAAGAGGCAGTTCTTAACACTTTTTAGCATGAATGAGCTATGTGTTGGCAGTCCTTTCTTTTTACCAGTATTTATTGAAGGGAGACAGTGTGCAGCAGGTCGGGTCAGCACTGCTGGGTTCTAATACCAGCTTTACTAGCTGCTCCCCTGGTGATTTTGGCAAAGTTATTTCCTCTTCCTAGCCTTCAGTTTCCCCCTATGTAAAATGAAACAAGTAGACTAGATGGCTTCTAATTTCCTTACCACTCTGATCCTATGACTTTATTGGCTCTCTGAGTCATTCTAAATCAAGAAGACCCAAAAGAAACATGTTCACAGCTCTGCCTTCTGGGGCTGAAGAGAGAACAAGTTTAAGCCTCAGGCCACAACTGTCGTGCCTTACTGCTCACTTTACTGCCCCCCCCCCAACTCAAAACTCCTCTCTTCTCCAGGATAAATGTGCCCAGTTATTCAGCTCCTCCAACTTAGCCCACATCATGAATTCAAGGCCCTTCATCATGCTGGTTGTCCTTCTTTGGACACTCCCCCATCTACCAGGCTACTGCAGCAAATTAAAAACGAGCCAATACGTACTGGTAGAAAAATATTTATTCAACTTTTAAAATAAATTATGTGCTTTTGAAAAAAGCAGACATTTATAATGAGCATAGATTTCAAGAGATCGCGAGGTGCTTTCCTGTAGTGGTGACAATGAAGTACCTTTAAGAAAAAAATGGTTGTAATCAAAATGAGGATATTTTTATCAGGCCGCCTTATTAGCCACTATCTCCCAGATGGAATGCAATAAGGGAACCAGGTTTTAGAAAGAATGCCAGAGTTTACTCAATTTAGAGTAAAATTAAGGAAATAATTTTGAACTTTGATTCCCATATCACAGTTCCTTTTAAGGGGGGGTGTGTTTATACTTCTTAAAGGATTATAAGTAAACATCCTAACAAATTTCTGAGAACGATTCTTTTAATGCAGCTTGTCTTTAGTGCATACTTAAGCAACAGGGCACATAGTTGGTACTTTTTCCAATTACAGGCAAGATGTTCTTTTGGCAAAGGGGGAATCAGGCCTCTCAGTGCCACAAACGTGCCAGTTTCCATCTTTACTGAGTCACTGATCGGACCGCCCTGCTGCCGCCTCACTCCCCGGGAGGCCCGAGCTCTTCCAGCTGCCTCCGCTGAGCAGTTTCCAGTTCTGCCAGTCTTTTTCGAAGGAGAGACAGTTCTCGGTCATGTTCCTCTTCCTGAACCCAGGGGAGAAGCACAGCAGAGGGAGAGTTACCGCTCTTTGCTGCCTCACTCGCACACTCTGCCCACTCTGACCTCCCTCCAGCAGCAGGAGGAGGACAGCAGGGTCCATCTGCCCCACAACCTCGAGGGCTGGATTATCAGCCAGTCCTGCCTCCCACTGTAACCCTGAGCAAGGCTCATCTTCTCAAGCTGTAAATCTCAGCAGGGAGCTAATTAGGAAGTAAGAATGCACTTCCATATCACATCTGTATTCACACAGCTCTCTTCCAACAGGGCCTTAGTTTGTACAGTAATTTATAAACAAAACACTGAACCATTCCTCTGAAACCAACTAAGGTTTGGAGCTTTGAATTTTCAACGTTCACAACTTACACTATAAAATGCAACTTATTTAATGAGCTTTCAAAACTCTGCAACCTCCTTGCAGTCAGTGACATTCCCCTACAAAGCCCCTCCTTTCTGCTGCCTGTACCTCACTCCCAGAAGGCGAGCAGGCAAGATTCCAATCGCCACTTGTCTAAACTGTCCTAACAAGTGGTTTAGAAGGGGAGAAGATAAAATTTGAGGACAAAAAGGAAGCTTATGAATTTTTCAAAGGTCATCAACTCTACTCACAATTTAATTGGAAAAGACTAAATCAGTAGAATGACGTCCATCTAATTATTTTCCCAACATAAAACAAAATCTGAAAATACTCTTACCGGAAGGTGAGGGGGGAAAGATGTTTCCACCCCAGAAGGCAAGGGTGCAGACAACAAATTCACAGAATTGAATGATGTTGCTGGGGGCATGTTCGGAACCAAGATTAAAGTTCGAAACTCATCATGTCTTCTCTGTATATCCTTCAGTCGTTTTTGGAGCTTAGTGTAGTCTTCGTATGGCACATTTTGTCTTTAAAAAAGAAGTCATATTGTTCCCCTGAAATACATCTCTCTTCAATATGCAATTCAGCATGCTCTGAAGTGGAGAAGGTTCACAGGCCTACTCTTTTTTTTTGCCTAGACAATGGGGTTAAGTGACTTGCCCGGGGTCACACAGCTAGTGAATATTATGTGTCTGAGGCTGGATTTGAACTCAGGTCCTCCTGACTCCAAGGCCGGTGCTCTATCCACTGCGCCACCTCGCTGTCCCCCTACTCTTTTTAAATAAACAACGTTAATGGGCTATCGAGTCGCTCTATAATGCAGATCTTCGATGTGAGGGCTTAATAATAATGAGCTCAGCTCTCCAAAGATCCTCAGTTGCATCAGTATAGGCACTGCCCTTGTGATACTAATCTCCCAAATTTCTTAATTAGCGGCTTCTTGGATCTTTGCTTTTAGGCTCTGATAGCACAGCTGGACTCCAACAACCTCAGGCCAACCAATCCCACCCAACAACCAAGGCATAGGAATAAGGTTTTGGTGAATATTTTACATATTTATCATTAAGTCAATGGATTAACTGTATTTTAAAATAATTCCATTGCTACCTTACACTCCAAAAAGTCTTTTCCAGCCAAAATAGCAAATGGCCTCCTACAACTCACGAAACATGTAAAATGCAAATGCAAAATTTAAGGAAATGGGAAAGCTCCACACAGGCCAGTAATTTGGTAATTTGCCCACATGGTGCCCACCTCTAGCAAGGATGAGACGGGGGATGGAGAGGATAAGGAAGGGGATCACTTGGCGGGCTTTCCTGGGCTCCCCAAAGCACACAGACTTGTGCATGAGGACCACCCCTGCCCCTTCCTGTTCCCTCGGCTACTGCTATCTAGTATCTAAATGGATGTGGTGCACAGAAAAGAGTGTATACTTTCTTTCACAAAGGGAATTTGATGCCCTCTATTACTGACTACAACATGGTCTACTGAAAAGTTGGTACTGACTTGGGAATCTAGAAACTCCAGGATGCTTCCTTCACTGAGAAACAATTATGAACATTTTGGTGGTAACTACTCCCTGGAACATCACTGTACACAGTTAAACATTACCATCTTGTGTTATGGGCAATTTCAGGTCCAGAAGGCCTGGGAGCTGGAAGCAGGCTACTGTCGGTGAACTGAAGCTGAAACTCTTTTTGTGAACCACACTGAAAATAGGCATATATATTATGCTGGTTTCAGAAGAGTGTGATGGGAAGCCCTTGGGTCCTTTTTAGGTTAGACAAGGACCTCTGGCTCTTCAGAGTGAATGCTGCTGACACTGTTCTCCTCAGGGCACGGGTGAAGCTGAGAGGCCAAATGCAAGACCCCAAGGGCCCCAAGACTGGCCCCTGGCTTACAAACCACAGACTGTTGTTTGCAGGGCATTGCTGGGCTACCTCTCTGCTTCTCAGAAGAATCTTGTGGTAGGCCAGCCCCCACAGGCCACTGGCTGCTGCTCTGGTTTCCCAGAACCCCTGGCCACTGCACACCAAGGATGTTTGTGGGTATAAAGGGTGTTGGAAGAAGCCAAAGTTTAACCTCACAATGTGAGTGATAAAAAGCATTTTGTTACCTATTTAAAACCTGATTTTCTGTTTCCAATTCTTCATTTTTTGCTTCCAGAAGTTCTACTTTTTCTTGCAGTTTCTTCAACTTGTTTTCATAGAGGGATTTTCTCTATAAATATAAAGAGGTCTCCATTTAATGCACATATGGGAATTCACAATCTCTCCCTTAGTTCAAATGTCACTGAATATATTTTTCTGCCCCCCGCCCACAAAAGTCCCACAACACCTTTAGTCACCTCCTCTAAAGTTTTTAAAGATGAGATTTTATTGAAATGGTAAAGGTATCAACCCCACATTTCCATCTCATTCGCAACTGACCTGACAAACATTTATAAATGTTAAATCAGAAAAACTGGTGTCACTAACAAAGTTGCATGTAACCTAAAGATCACCCAGGAGTTGGATGTTACTAACTTTGTCTTCTGCACAGCCATCACCCCCACTTAGCACAGTGCTTCACCTAGACATCACAAGCTGTGACTTTTCTCAGCCCAAACCTCTCTGGATTTCGGTGGTGGGGGTAGGGGGGCAAATCCTCGAAGCTTCTTTAGCTTGGGAGGGGGCCTCTACAAGGTCCTGGAGAACCACCCCAAACCTGCACCCAAACAAGGAAGTTTGAACTGACCAGCAAATACTTGAAGATCTTGGGACCAAAATGGCTTGGGCATCCCAGGTACTTTATATTTATTATTGAATATTTTATTTGCTAAAGTTGACTGAACCTGCCTATAACCGGAACCTCATCATAAAGGCATTTTCCAAAAATTTATAACCTGCTATGAGACTAAAGTCAAAGCTAAAAACATCTTTTCAAAGGATTGAATTCTTAAAAAAAATACAAAGTAATTTAACAGCCATACCTGGTTTTATTAAGAAAAATATTTCTAAAAATTGACTTTTGTTCATGTAACCCTATTTAAAAGCATATGAGGAAAAATCTCTTTTTAATAAAAGGGCTAACTAGGTAATTTCTTTAAATAAAGGAATAATTATTGCTACAACTGCAAATAATTTCGTTTTGTAAAATTGTGGCATGTATATAATGTCTAAGTGGAGAAAAACTATTACAAATATTAGATGGTTCATTTCTAGTAATTGCAGGCTCCAAGTCTTGTGCTGGGTTTTCAAAAAAGGAATCACTGAACATGGCATCACTTCTTTTAGGACCTATCTAGAATATCATGTGGCCATTAGAGCACTCCATTTGTTCTCATTACTTCTTTAAAAAATGACAGATACTAGCTTATTAAGTAATCAGCAACATCACCCATTAACAATCATTTGAAAAAAGCCTATCATAGGCAGGGCCTTCTGCCCAGTTCTTGGAATGCAAGGAGTCAGATCAACGAAGATGTGACAGATTCCCCAAAGATTAAAAAACACCGCCACACCAGGTAAGATGCTATGGGAGTTCGGAAGTGCATGTGAGCTGGCTTTGCCGAAGGTGGGAAATGAGGTGGACCCTGGTAGAAGGGCAGCGATGAGATGCCTGGAGGGGAAGACCAGTATTCCACATTGAGGATATGCCTTAGGTTCCCAGAAGGACAAGGGGATCCTTTCGATCTGTAGGGACCTTGGAAGATCACACAACCCAGCCCCCTAGCTCCATGGGTGAGGTAACAGAGACCTAGAGAGGGAGTCACTGGCCCCATCACTAAGCGGAAGAGTTGAAGCCAAGTCCTGTTACTTCAAATCCAGGGTTTTTTCTAGCCTACTGCAATAGCTTCTGGGGGAGTGTTTTTTAGGGAGAGATAAAGCTAGTTAAAAATACAGATTACAGAATTTTTAAACTAGGCATCAACTGCTTGACTACATGGCCCTTTTCTAGACAAATGCAATGTAATCAGCTCTCCTCCAGCCTGCCCTCTGCTTCATAGCAACATAGAGCTATAGCCAAGAGAGCCTGGAGAGACCATCTCCTCATTGGAGAGGTAGGGAAATGGAGGCCTACAGAGGTCAGAAAGTCGTACAGGGAGCAGGCATCAGATGTCAATGATCATGAAACATTTATTAAGCATCTACTATGCGCCTGGCACTATGCTAAGTGCTGGGGATACAAAGGTGCAAAAGTCTATTCCTGCCCTCTAGAAGCTTACAGTCAAATGGGGGAGACGAGCAAGTAAGTACAAACAAGCTATATACAGGATAAATGGAAAATAATTAGCAGAGGGAAGGCACTGGAATTGAAAGACTGAAAAGTATGTGTTGGGGAGTAATGTACAAAAAGACTTGAAAGGTAGGAAGTGATGAAGGTTATAAAGGGCCTTGAATGCCAAAGAGAGCATTTCATATTTGATCCTGGAGGGGATAGAGCTGGAGTTTATTGAGTAGGGGAGCGACATGGCCAGACTTGTGCTTTAGGGAAATCACTTTGGTGGCTAGAGGGAGGATGGATTGGAGTGGAGAGAGACTAGAGGCAGGCAGACCCTTCCCCCCACCCCCTGCCAGCAGCTATTGCAATAGTCCAGGGGTGAGGTGATGAGGACTTGTACCAGACTGGGTCATGTCAGGCAATGTCAGAGGAGAGAAGGGGGCATGGGCATATTTGGGAGATGTTGCAGAGGTAAAACTGACAAGCCTTGGTGACAGCTTGGATGTGGGGAGAGAGAGAGTGAGGAGTCCAGGATGACTCCGAGGTTTTGAGCCAGAGGGCCTGGGAGGATGCTGTTGCCTTCTACAGTAATACGCAAAGTTGGAGGGGATGAGATACGGGGGAAGATAACAAGATTTATTTTCTGCATACTAAATTTAAGATGTCTACTGGACATCCAGTTTGAGATGTCTGAAAAGCAGCTGGAGATGTGAGACTGGAGGTCAGCAGAGAGACTGGGGCAGGTTAAGCAGATTTAAGAATCATTAGCGTATGAAAAGTTTTTGCACAAACAAGGCCAATGCAACCAAGATTAGAAGGAAAGTAGAAAACTGGAAAAGAATTTTTACAACCAGTATCTCTGATGAGGTCCTCTCGTCTAAAATATAGAGAACTAAGTCAAATTTATCAGAATACAAGTCATTCCCCAATTGATAAATTGTCAAAGGATATGAACAGCAGTTTTCAGATGAAGAAATTAAAGCCATCGATAGTTAAATGAAAAAATGCTATAAATCACTATTGATTAGAGAAATACCTTTAAGGTACCACATCACACCTATCAGGTTGGCCAACACAATAAAACAGGAAAATGATAAATGTTTGAGAAGATGTGGGAAAATTGGAACACTAATGCATTGTTGGTGGAGTTGTGAACTTGATCCACCAACCATTCTAGAGAGCAATATGGAACTATGTCCAAAGGGCTATAAAAATGTGCATAGCCTTTGACCCAGCAATAGCACTTCCAGGGCTGTATCCCAAAGAGATCATAAAAATGGAAAAGGACCCACATGTACAAAAATATTTATAGCAGCTCTTTCTGTGATGGCAAAGAACTGGAAATTGAGAGGATGCCCATCAACTGGGGAATGGCTGAACAAGTCGTAGTATATGAATGTAATGGAATACTATTGTGCAATAAGAAATGATGAGCAGACAGACTTCAGAAAAACATGGAAAGACTTGTATGGACTGATGCTGAGTGAAGTGAGCAGAACCAGGAGAACATTGTACACAGTAACAGCCACGTTGTGCAATGACTGACTTAGACAGACTCAACCCTTCTCAGCAAAGCAAGGATCTAAGATATCTCCAAAAGTCTCATGATAGAACATGCTATCCACATCCAAAGAAAGAACTATGGAGTATGAATGCAAATCGAAGCATACTATTTGCTCTTCTTTTTTCTTCTGTTTTGTTTTGTTTCCCCTTTCTTGTGGTTCCTCCTATTGGTTCTAATTCTTCCTTACAACATCACTAATGTGAAATGTATATGGATAGCCTATATCAGATTGTGCACAGTCTTGGGGAGGGAGGAAAAGAAAAATTTAAAACTCAAAAGCGTATGGAAGTGATTGTTAAAAACTAAAATTAATAAAGAAATCATTAGCATAGAGATGGTAATTAAAACCAGGGGAGCTGATGAGATCTCCTGTAGAAGGAGAAGAGAAGATGACCTTGGACAGAACCCTGAGGGACAGCTACTGTTCAAAGACATGATATGGAGGAGGATCCAGCAAAGGAGACAGAAAAGGAGCAGTCAGATAGGCAGGTGGAAAGAAGAGAGGGGTGTCCCAAAAAACTATAGGGAAGACAGTATCAAGGAGGAAGGGGTGATCAAAAGTCTGAAAATTAAAATCAAGTCTGAAAGTCAAGGAGAATAAGAAATGAGAAAAGGCCACTGGATTTGGCAATTAATGGTTTTGGTGGAACAATGAGGTTGGAAGCCAGACTGTCAGAGGTTAAGATGATGTGGGATTCAAACACAGGCCATCGGATTCAATAGTCAGTTTCCCCTGAGTTGGAAGGGACTTTGACAGTCATCTAACCCAATGATTTATACCTCAAGTGGGCTATGTCATGAACCCTAGGGTAAATAACCAGGCTCATTGGGACTACCTCCACTACCACTCCACCACCCCTTCACCCATTATTGTGCAACATCCCCCAACTCCACATGCTCCCTAGATGGTTGTGCAAGCTGCAAACCCCACCCTCACACCACAGCTGACCACAGTCTGGGTACCTGCAAACCCTCTCAAGCTCTCCTGGCACCACTGTGAAAGCCCCTGCTCCCTGCCCCCTTCCTCTGCCTTCCAGGTCACCTCATGGCTAGCATAGGGGCTATTTGACAGAATTGGCTCTGCACGAGGGGGGAGTGGCTGGGGAGTAAGAGCTCTGCCTCACCACTTTTCATTCAGCAGAAGTGGAGGGGTTGCAATCTGTACTGCCGATCTGACTGCATTATTTTTTTCCTCCAAACCCACCCCTCTTAGTCTCCCGGTTCTCAACACTCTCTTTACCCTTACCTCCTACCCTCCACTGAAACTGCTCTCTCCAGACTTGCCAGTGATCTCAACTGTCCAATCGAAGCCTGTCCACTATCTCCATCCTGCTTGGCCTCTCAAGTGTCTGACACTATTGACCACACTCTCCTTCCAGATGCTTCCTCTTACTTCTCTGGGCTGCTGAAAACATGTGTATCACCTCTAAAAATTCCTATCTGCACATTTAAAAAAACTTGGAAACAGAATTGTCTGATCTGTACTATTTATCAAAAAAATACAAAACCTTTCATATAGATTGTTTATAAGAACAAGTGACTGACATCAGGGAAGATTTACTAATTTATATTCAACAATAACTTTTGAATTACTGGAGGATAGGACTGAAAAATGAGTACTGGGATTCAGTTAGAAGAGCCAAAGATACACTTCTTCCATGTAGATTTATGCATGTTTGTGAGGTATCTTTTTCAGCTGACAGTCATTAAAACCAAGTTATCAAGATAAGCTAAACTTAGAAGCTGATGCTTGAATTGCTAAGACACAAAGTGTTTACCAAGATCTTCAAAAAAGAATGAAACATCTTCAATCATATTGCTGTCCCTAAAAATACCACTATTTGAGTAAGAGCAAAAAGGTTTTCCATACCATTAATAAAGAAAATATTATTTTCAAAATACATCTCATTCTTAAAGCTCTATTTTAAGTTGCAAAATGTTATAACACAAATGTCATAACTTAAGTAAATACTCATATTCTTCAGATGCATGCTTGAAAATATTTTACTGACAAGGGTATGTGATCAAAAAATGCAGACTACTGAACTACTCCAAATCCATTAACAGATAAGGAAACTGAGGCCCAAAGGGTTTAAATGACTGACTTCCAAAGAGTGGCAGTGGCATACATGTGATTCACTTTGGTGGCCTAAGTCACCACTGGATGTCACTTTTGCCCCAGAATCACACAACCCCAAACCAACCGAATAACTAAAGAAGTTTCTATCTAAGATACTTTAAATGAAGGCTTCCTCAAGAAAAGTAACGCCAGCTCTCCTTATGTCAAGCAAAGTGGACAGAATTTGGTCTCCTCCCAATATTCAAGAGCTTAAATCAGTAAAAGGAAGTTGTGTGATGAAATCATCCTGGACCATGAAAAATCTAGACACCACTAATACCACACAGTCACTATGATAGACAGCAAAGAGACATAAGAAAAGTAGATATACAAATAAATACAGTCTTACATTCAGATGAGAAACCACTTTTATGCATTATTTCACTGCTATGATAACCTTGTTATTGCAGAAAGAAAAAAGTGTCAGGAAGTCTGAAAGTGAGATAGAAATGCACTGAACTCTCAAGCCATTTATGCAGTGACCCCAGTGATGATGACGTTGGGGATTATGTTTATTTACAGATAGTTCTCAAGTTAAGAATAATTCATAAATAAGGAATGGATGCCTAAACAGTGTGTCCTGTGCTCTCTGAGTCAGAATACTTGGGAAGAATGCCTTCTTAAACTAAAGGGGTACAGAAATATCAGGAGAGCTGGGTACTAGTCCCAGTTCTACCACTAATTAGCTGTGTTACTTTGGTCAAATCATTCCACCCTCTTTGGGTTGTGGTATCCTCACTGTTAGATGAAAGGACTCTAATCTCTAAGGCCCATTCCAGTTCTGTCTATGAAAACTTTGTGAAACGTTTCATTAGCTTCTCTCACACAAACAGGGAGAATTAGTATGGTAATGGTGACAGGAATACCTAGCTGATCCTGCCCAGACATCACCATCTCCTACCACTGCTACCTGAAGCTGCCTTTGCCACTATGAGAGCCAATCACACTACTGATGTGAAAGGATGGTGGACATATGCATACATGTCTTCTGAACTCACACTTTTACTCTTGTTCTCAGAGCTCGCCATTGAGAATATGCTATGGCTGCTCATACCTACCATGCATCTCTCCATTGCCCTCTGTGTGATACTAATTTTTATTCTTCAGACAACTATATTCTATGTCTCACTATGCATGGCAACACCAGTAGGATAACTGTATTTTTTTCCTTTAGAACAATCAAATAAAAGGCAGCGATGGATAACTGAAACAGCACTGTCATTGCTACACTTTAGGTATATTATGTATCTATGTATGTACATCGATATGTCTATAGATATACATATACACACACATATACATACGTATGTACATGTATATATACATATGTGTGTGTGTGTATGTGTTTTTCCCCCCAGGGGCTGGCTTCAGAACTAAGCAGCCAGTAGAGAGATGGCAAGTTGTCAAAGAAAGAGAAGGGAGTGTGGGGGTCAGTGGTCCTGCGCCGCCACTTTCTAGCTGACTGTCCGTGAGACTTGGGCAAAGTCACTTCTTCTAGAAGACAGCCCCAGATGACTCTTCCAGCTCTAAATCCTGTCATGCATTTACGAACATTTTTATTTTCTCTGGCAAAATGCACTGAATTGCAAATAACTGACTAAATGAACCTGCTCATCCTGTCCCACTCTTGTACAGTTGACTATATAAAATCATATTTAAATTTGAAAATAAACATGCCCTAAAGACCTTATTCTCAAAATAAATTGCTTAAGAGCCCTGCAAATCTTAAAACAAGGAAACTACTATTGTTGCTGTTACTATTGATATTGGTCAGCTAGGTGGCGCCACAGTGCACAGGGCGCTGGGCCTGGAGTCAGGAAGATGAGTCTTCCTGTGTTCAAATCTGGCCTCAGATACTTCCTAGCTGTGTGACCCTCGGCAAGTTACTTCACCTTGTTTGCCTCAGTTTCCTCATCTGTCAAATGAGCTGGAGAAGGAAATGGTAAACTACTCTAGGATCTCTGCCAAGAAACCCCAAATGGATTCACAAAGAGTTGGACACAACTGAACAACAACAAAATCACTGATACCAATAATAAGCTATTGACTTACCTTTTTTTGAGCAAGTGAGGCTCGCTGCAATTTCTCTTTGGCCTGGCTGTACTTCTCTTCTTTTTCTTTGATACGTTCGTGAAGTTTATGCTTTTCTTCCAACCATTCTACCCGCTTCTCTTCCAAAGAACTGTCAAAAATAAATTTGAAAAAAATTTTTTAAGATTATATTGACAGTATAACAGTCAACTCATTACTAAGTTTCACCCCAGAATCACAGATCATGAAAGCTGGTGAGGATCTTGGGGAAGCATCTAGTCCAAGTCTCTTTTTGACAGTTCAGCAAATGCAGGCCCTGAGAAATGCACAGGGCTGCTGAGGCCTCCTGCTTCCTAGGCCAGGGAGGAGGTAGAGAGGCATGAGGGGAGAGGGATAAACCGGCAGTCAGGAAGACCCGGGGTCATACCCTGATTCTGAGTTTTTAGCTACGCGTGGTCAAATTGCCTGACCTCTCCAAGGTTTCCTCATCGGTAAATAGTAAACTGAAATCATAATTTCTCTCACTAATGCAAATCATGCCCCATCCTTGAGGACCCTGGTTCTCAATCTCCCCTAAGCTCACCAGAAGAGGTCCACCCACCACACCACGGCTGTTCCTCAGTTGTATCTGAAATCACGAGGCTGCCCAGGGGCCTTCCTGCTCACTGCTGACTGTGTCCCCTCCCCCTCACCACATGACCAGTCCCTTTCTCCTTCCATGAGACGGCCCATGGATGATGGCATCTTTCAGTCTTGTTCAGTGCATTCCCCTTAGGGCTCTGAGCTGCTTCCTACATGCACACACACACGCATACATACACACACGTGCACGCGCACACGCACACACACACACACACACACACACGCACACCTGTCAGGCACCTCTCCACTGCCCTCGGCTGATGTCTCTTTTACACCTTCAGGGAGTTGTACTTCGTAACTCACAACCACAGCAACAACTACAGAAGGCTAAGATTAAAACCACGGGCCTCTGCTTTCATGGGAAGCTTGGAATCATTAAGCAAGCTCTGCAGTAAAGGCAATCCAGCCTGTTCTCCTCTGCTGTTCAACTCGGTGCCTATATCACGAATCATCTCTACGGCCTCTACCTCACAAGGCTGCCGTGCAGATCACACGTGCATTGATGTCCCTTACTGTCACTGGCATCGTCACTTCCACCACACAAAGCCATCCCTGGGTCCTTTGTCCACGTCAGCACATCTGTTCTCTTGATAACGTGGCCCATGGTAATTTGACCCTGATGGGGTGTGTGAAACTGGTCAGTGTGGGTATTCCCTGCACCCTCATGGGCCTCAGCATCGTCATGGCAGGGCAGGGAGGACTGGAATGGATGGTTTCTACCTTCTCTGAAAATTCTCCATCAGTGACTTCCCTCCAGAGTGTACACTGCCTTCTCTTGTCTACGCCCTCCTATAAATCTTCCACAAGGAGTCCACCCAACGTCCTGGGGCCTGTTTCTAGACCTTTCACGAAAAACAACAGGGAAGGCCGGCTACCCGTGGATTATCCCGTCGACACCCTAGAGAGCTGACTCACTTCCTTTTCTCATCATGCATTTATTTCTCTGAGAGCGTCTTTCAGAGGCTGCTTCTCAGCCGTCGTTTTGCAGAACCGATGGCTGGCTTAGCTCGGGCAGGTTAGAGCTGCCTCCATTGGTCTCCACAGCTTCTCCGTCAGCACTGACACTGATCTTTGTCTGAAGAGGTTCATGGCATGAATGTACACTGGGATGCCTGGAAATTGCTTCTACAACGGCCTCCGGGTATTTCCCATCTGCTAACACAGCATCAATCTCATTTTTGGTAACGTTTTCTAGTGTCCACCATGTCTAGCACCTCATGCCTTTTTATCACCGAAAGCATTCAGTGAAGTGAGCAGAACCAAAACAATAATTCGGACACGAATATCAATACTGTAAAGACTGTGGAATCACCTTATGACCTCTGACTGACACAAATCAAGCTGAAACATGCTCTCCACCTGCAGACGGAGAGCTGCCGGACTCAGAGGGAAGCACAGTCCCCTCACTCACTCTCCCTCTCTCCCCCCCATTTTTACGCCTGTGTGTCTGTGCATATACATACACACACACATACACATATACACCTCTACGTGTACACAACAAATGCCAGGGCTGCTGGGAAGAGCGCTGTGCATCGTCCGTAAGGAAGCTTCTAGCTGCACCTACTTTTCAGCCTCCACCTGAGCCTTTTCTGCTTGAGTCCGTGCAGTCCGGCATTCCTGCTTCAGCCTCTCCACCATCTCCTTCAGCTTTCGGTTAGAATCCACCAACTCCGTCTCCGACTGTGTGAGGGAGGTAACTTGGATCTGTAAACCACTGATTTGCTTTAAAAGAAAAAGGGGGAAGAAAAACAGATGCTTTTTAAACAAAACTCTCAAAGATGTAAAACAGAAAGCACCTGGATGCCCTGTCCCGCCCCACCAAGGTACCCCCTCACAGGTGCCATCACCAGGAGCAGTTTTCGTGGCCACAATCTGCCTAGCACCCCTCCCTTCAGTGAAGTGAGATGGCTGGGAAGGGAAAACAACATTTAACTATTACCATATTCTTGGAGCAAAATTACTCCCTGCCTCCTACAAATATCAGGCCCTAAGTTCAAGTGAACAGAAAACCATTCACAGTAAAAGTAATGAGTAACAGAGATCCCACTAACAAATTAAACCCATATAATGCTCATACAGTTTTAGCCAAATCCCTCTCCCCGCAAAGAACTTTCCCCTCTCGATCAGGCACTATTGGATCAACCAAATGGAAGGTAGGTCGCAGCCCACCTTCTTCAAAACCTGCAAGCTGTACCGTTTTTACTTGTACATCTCAGACATCCGCCCCCTTCTGACTACTCACCTAGCCTCGCTTCCCCTCTGCATTATTCCAAAATCCTCCTCCTGGATCCCCCTATTTCAACCTTCTTTCTTCTTCAACCTATCTTCTATGCAGCTGCCAAAGTGATTTTCCTGAAGCATAAATCTGAAAACACATTCGCCCCTACTCCATCAACTCCAACAGCTTCCTGCTGATTCCAGGATCCAATAGAAACCACTGGTGGGCCCTTCACAACCTGGCCCTAACCTACCTTTAACAGCCCGATTATACAGGATTCCCCTTCCTGCATCCTGTGGACCAACCCAGGTCCTTACACTCAAACCAAGAGTCAACTAAGACAGCCAGACACAAATAGGAAAGTAAGGGATAACATGGGCACTCAGCAGGCCTTCATAAAGAGGAGCAGATCTGGACTGAACACTGCTGAGTGGTCATCAGAGGTAATTCAATTTCACTTAATATTTTGGTGAATATCTCTTTGGTGTGTGATGATTACCTATACGATGAGAAACAGGACTCCTAAAATTATTCCTAGAATGCTATATTGTATATCTTTTAATAAAGTATCTCCCCCGACCACCTTCTTCCCGGCCCCAGCAAAGAAAAAGAAATGACCTACTTGGCTGCCTATATTGACCAAATTAACTGAATAAGTATCATTTCTGAGTCCACCCTCTCTTCTAGGATAGATATGAAGTTTCCTTCAAAATCATGCAGCATATTCAATTACATTAGTCTAAGAAATATTACTATTAATAAAAGCATTATATTTTTAGTGAGAGCAAAATGATTTTAGTACTATTGATAACATTTTAAATGTTTTTTAAAACTCATCTTTATCTCACCTCGTTAAAATTTCTATTTTTTGTGCATCTCTTATAATCTACATGTTAGTATAATAAATGGATAGGAACAGGGATTATAACTGTGATTTCATTGCTATAGGGAGCTCCCAAGTGAGGAAATTCCCTCCACCAATGCAATTAGCTACCTTTTCTGCAACTTATAGTCTTACAGAGCTGCCTAGAGCAGTGAGGGGGGAAGTGACTTGTCCAGAGCCACAGAGCCTGTATGTGTTGGAGGCGAAATGTGAAGTGCGAGCTTCTCTTCACAACTGTGTCTCTGTCCTCTACACCCACTGCCTCTCTATACACGTACAATAGTATGTGTCTGTATATGCCCATATAAATATAAATGTACACACACACAATATTATATATGTTGTTTAGTCATTTCAGTCAATTCTGACTCTATGATCCCATATGAGATTCTCTTGGCAAAGATACCAGAGCGGTTTGCCACTTATTTCTCCAGTTCATTTTACAGATGAGGAAACTGAGGCAAAGAGGGTGAAGTGACTTGCCCAGGGTCACACAGCTAGTAAGTGTCTGAGGTCAGATTTGAAGTTAGGTCTTCCTGACTCCAGGCACAGCACTCTATCCACTGAGCTACCTAGCTTCCCCTCAATTTATAAAAAGATATACATATATTAGGGGTATGCTCAATTTTTTTCTGATGGGGTACACAATCAAAATATTTTGGAGAGCATTGCTATAGACTTTTATTTGTATATATAACAAAAAAATAAATAAAGCAGGTGTGTGCATATTTAGCAAACAAATGTCCACAGAACACATGAAATGGCCTCTGCTCTCTCCCCTCTCATGGAATGAAGAACTACAAAGCTTTACTTTAGCCACAGTTGCAAATACCATTCTGCGTGACAGCTAAATGAACAGGCCGTTTTAAAACACCCTCGTGAGCCACAGGCTGATAAGGCTAAAATCAACCAAGACCAGCTAACTCCTCTGTGACCACTCAGCTATGATTCAGAAACTAGCTGCACTGGAGTGCACCGTGGCCAAGCACCCACACGACGTCCTAAGCAGGATCCCAAAAGGAGGGGCTCTTCCCTTTCACTTTAAAGCACTCTAAGACCTCCGACAAATCTCTTGTTTTCATGTCTGAAATTTTTAATGATAAAATTAACATTTCTGAAAATACCATACTGCCTTAGCTCTTGAGGATACAATAAGAAACAACTAATAAAACAAAAAACAAAACAAAACTGGAGTTACCTGTGACTCACCTGCAGTAACTTAACATTCTATGCAATCTGGGGCTGTGGTTTGGAACAAGCCAGTATTTGATTATAGATCAGTAGATAAGTATCTTAAGAAAATATCAGAGGGCAACAGCAACTTCCTAAACTAAAGCTGAAACTTTAGAAATCAAACTCAGCGGCGTATTAACAACCACAGTGATGGGGTTTTTACAATGCTGAAATCTAAAATCTATAGATGCTCAGCCTGCTGAAGCCAGGGGACTGTCTTTTGCCTCTTTTTGTATCCACAGCCCTCAGTGCAGTGCCTGGCACATAATAGGTGCTTAATAAATGCTTACTGACTTAGCTGAGACTGTCTGAATCCTGGAGATCTTTAAACAAGCAATTAAAATGTGAACCAACACCTACAAGCTCTTACCTGTTTAAGATCAGCATTTTCAGTTTTTTCTTTTTCTACGTTCTCATTAGCAATCATCTGCTGCTGAAGCTTCATTCTAAAAATTTGACAATGCGACAAAGAATGTTATTAAGAACTAATGGTATGATGAATTAATAATTTATAGTCCAACGGTAAGTTTTTAGTAAAGTCAGATCCTGAAAGGTCATTCCATCTTTATGGAAAGACCGTCCTGCTCAGTCACTGCACTGTACCCTGCACACCCTGGGAGGCGCTACCGCATGGAACCTCAGGTCTCAAGGTGCTGGCCGACACAAAACAGGAAGGAGCATCTTAGATATTCTGATCAAAACATCAGCTTCACAGGAGGAAGAGGAAAGTGGGGGTCCCGCGTGGGGCACACAAATACAAGTGTCCCTATAGATAGAATGGTTAGCCTAGGGAACAGAGGTTTACGCCAGGTGTAAATGTTTCTATCTCTTTCCTCCTCAAACTCAAAGCATTTATTTTCTAAACCACTTACTGGGCCATTTGTTGCTATGAGAGAGTGAGGCATTGTGAATAGTCCTG
Organism: Vombatus ursinus; assembly: GCF_900497805.2. Taxonomy (NCBI): domain Eukaryota; kingdom Metazoa; phylum Chordata; class Mammalia; order Diprotodontia; family Vombatidae; genus Vombatus; species Vombatus ursinus. Next base: position 9,608,819 of record NW_020951112.1, on the reverse strand, counting down.
GACTTACAACCAGAAAGATGCGGGTTCAAATCATGCCTCTAGCACTTGCTAAGTATGACCCTGGGAAATTCATTTAACCTCTGAAAATTCCCTAACATTTATCTCCTGAGCCCCAGCTGTGGTCTGCTATGGTGGTAATAGAGTGAAATAACTTGGGAACGAAGTAAGCACCCAGAAGCTGAAGGATCCCTCTTTCAGGGGAGTCTCGACAAGGAGCAAAAACAGCCTAGGCTGTTCAGTGAGAAGGTGAAAAGCTAGCTAAAAACAGGGGGACAGGATGAAAGGAGAGAAAGAGAAGGATAAACAGGGGGAAACAGGATGAAGGGAAATACAGAGTCATCATAGCTGTTAAAAAAAAGTATAGCGTGTTTCTCTGATAAAGGCCTCATCTCTCACATATATTGAGAGCTGAGTCCAATTTATAAGACTACAGGACATTCCCCAATTGATAAATGATCAAAGGACATGAACAGGCAGTTTTCAGAAGAAATCAAAGCTATCTGTAGTCATGTGAAAAATGCTCTGAATCACCGCTATCGATTAGAGAAATGCAAATTAAAACAACTCTGAGGTACCACCTCACACCTAAGGCTAATATGACAGAAAAAGAAAATGACAAATGTTGGAGGGGATGTGGGAAAATGGGGACACTAATTCATTGTTGGTAGAGTTGTGAAGTGATCCCACCATTCTGGAAAGCAAATTGGAACTATGCCCAAAGAGCTTATAAAACATACATACCCTTTGACCCAGCAATACCACTACTAGGTCCGTATCCCAAAGAGATCAAAGAAAAACGAAAAGGACCTATAGGTATAAAAATATTTACAGCAGCTCTTAGTGGAGGCAAAGAACTGGAAATTGAGGGGATGTCCATCAATTTAGGAATAGCCAAACAAATTGTGCTATATGATTATGATAGAATACTATTGTGCTATAAGACATGGTGAGCAGGATGGTTTCAGAAAAACCTGGGAAGACTTATATGAACCGGCACAAAGTGAAGTGAGTAGAACCAGTAGAACACTGTGCACGGTAACGGAAATATTTTATGATGATCATCTGTGAACAACTTGGCTGTTCTTAGCAATACAAAGATCCAAGACACTGAATGGACTTATGATGAAAAATGCTATCCACCTCCAGAGAGAAAACTGATGGGAGTCTGAATGCAAATCAAAGCATACTTTTTAAAACTTTACTTCCTTTTTTTTTTTTTGGTCTGTGTTTTCTTTCACAATATGACTATTATGGAAATGTTTTACATGACTGCATATGTATAACCTATATCAAAATGCTTGCCTTCTCAAGGAGGGGAGGGAGAGAATTTCAAACTCAAAATTTTAAAAAACAAATGTTAAAAATTATTTTTACATGTAATTGGAAAAAAAAAGTTCAGTTACCAATCATCTAAGATAAAGACCTCATCTCAAACCTCAACCTTCTTGACCTCTCACTAGCATGCCATACTGCCGACCACCCCCTCCTCCTAAATAATCTCTTGGAGTTTTCCTAATTCCACTCTCTCCTCATTCTCCTCCAACCTGTCTCATTGATCCTTCTGAATCTCTCTCGCTGGACCTTCATCCAGGTAACACCCACTGACCATGGCTGCCCTCCCCCAAGGCTCTACTCTGGCCCTCTTCTCTTTTCTCATTTTACTCTCTCACTTGACCTCATTACACCAGTGGAATTCAATTATTATCTCTATGAATCCCAGGTTTCTTTGGCCCTCTGAGTTCCATTCCAGCATTCCCAGCTGCCCATTGGGTATTTCAGACTGGGTTTCCTGTAGGCACTTCAAAACAGAACTTCTTGTAATTTTGGCTGTGATGTTCTTGGGAGTTTTCATTTTAGGACTGCTTTCAGGAAGTGACTGGCAGATTCTTTCCATTTGCTCTCTGTCCTCTGATTCTGATAAGTCTAGACAGTTCTCTTTTACCATTTCTTAAATTCAAATCTTTCTTTTTGGTCATGGCCATCATGTAGTTCAGGAAATCTTAAATTATCTCTCCTTGATCTGTTTTTAGGTCAGTTGCTTTTGATAGCATTTACATGATAATATTTATAATATTACATTATTAAATGCTTGTTGTCTACATTTGCTTCTATTTTTTCAGTCTTCTGACTTTGTTTTTAATATTTCTTATTTTCTCATGGACTCTCACTTTCAATCTGTCCTTCAAACCTGTCATTTATTTCCCAATAATTTTCTCTAGCACTCATTTCATTTATAATATCATTTTAAACTCTTTTTAAAACTCCTGCTTTATTTCTTTGGGAATTCTAATGACTTTGTGGCTAAGCTGTGTTCTTCTTTAAGGCTTTGCTTGTATATTGTAGAATTGTTTTCCTCTTCTGGTTATGTGTATGTGTCTTGGACATCCCTAGATCCATAACAGCTTTTTGTCATGGAAATCTTTTGTTGTTGTTTACTCCTTTTTCCAGTTTTACTTTTCAAACTGGGACTTTATGGTAAGGCCATGGTCTGTGCACTTCTAGCAGGAATGCAATCCAGGGCCTCATTTAGTCCTGATTTGTATTCTCTGGGGATCTTGCCAATGTGTTTTCTGGGTTACGACTACCGTATTCGTCAAGGATCTCCAGGACAGTTTGAGTAAAAAAGATGAGAACTTCCAGTGGGCCCTAAGCAGTCTAATCTTGAGCAAGGACGGATCACTGCCCTCCTAGATGAGCTTTCCAGGTTATAGATCCTGCATTAAGTCTCAGCAACACAACTACAGACTTGCCTCTGGGTGAAACTCCAGCAGATATTGATCCCTACCCCTCTCAGTTAGCCAGAAGGTTCCACATCATCCGTGACTTACCCCAGGGATGTGTCCTAGATACAGGTCTTGGGTCACAATGTCAGAGATGTGCCAGTGGGCTGAAACCAAAATCCATCTTTAGGGTCAGACCAACAGAACTACAGACCCGTCCTTCTTCCACAAATCTTGCCATGGTCACTTGCCTATGGGCTAATTTTGTGATCTGGGGATGGATAAATGACCAACTCTGGTTTCTCCTTAGACTTCCCAATCACCACTCAATCTGGCATCTTTCTGAGATTTTTGTTGGAGTAAATGTGGGGAGAGCTGGGCTATGCTACTTTCTCCTACTCCATCATCCCCCTTCCCCCTAAACCCTTCAGCCTTCTGAAATTCCCTATTACTGCCAAGTTCAAGTACCCTTCTAACTGCCTAAGTTCACTATTTCAGTGTCATGCTCAGCTGCTCTCTCTCTCTCTCACTTATCTATCTGACATATACTATCTGTTGCCAACTTTTTTTTTCCTTTTCTTTATTTTTAACATGTGTTTTTAAAACTTTGGGTTCCAAATTTTCTCCCTTCCTCCCTCCCCACCCCCCTTCATTGAAAAGGCAAGCATCTCGATACAGGTTATAGATGTGCAGTCATGCAAAACACTTCCATAGTAGTCCTGTTGTGAAAAACTAAGTGTATTTCCCTTCATCCTATCTTACCCCCCATTTATTCTATTCTCTCTTTTGACCCTGTCCCTCCTCACTATTTCCAACTCTTGAAATTTCTTTCCCTACAACATCTCTCAGATGTATTCTCTTTCTGTCTACTCCCAGTCACCCTCCTAACTCAGCCCCTTATTACCTCCCCCTAAGACTACTGCAATTACCTTCTACTTGTTCTCCCTCCCCTCCCTGCCCTTCCCCCACTCCAATCCATTCATCTACCCTGCTGCCAAAGAGTTTCCAAATGAATGGGTCTGGTCATTTCCCCTTCCCCCAACCCTGTTCAAAGAGCTCCAGGATCTGATTGACACGTGAAGCTTTCCACGACCTGGCTCCTTACTACCATGCCTTTCCAATCTTCCTGCATTCTCCTCCTCTGCTCCCACTCTATGGTCCAATCATACAGTCGCATTACTTGCTGCTCTGGAACATGACGCTCCCATTCTTGACTGTGCCTCTGAACTATTTGTCATGCCTACAATGCTCTCCTTCCTGCTCTCCAAATCTCCGAATGCCTGGTTTCCATCAAGACCAGCTTAAGAACTCCCCCCCAGAAGACTATTCCTGATCCTTCCAGCTACCAAGGCCAAGCCCTCCAAGGCGATCTTTCAACTGCTTTAAATGAATCTCGCATGTTTTTCTTTATAGACCAGCTAACACATATATGGTATTTTAAAGATTTCAAAGTACTTTTATGTCTATTATCTTATTTGATCCTCACAACAACCCTATGAGGTAGATGCCATTATTTCATCCCCATTTTATCAATGAGGAAACTGAAAAAGAACTGGAAGATGTAGTTGACCTTATGAATCACAAATGTATTATTATGAAAAAAGTCAACACAATACTAGGACATATTAAAAGGCAATATACTTAGGGGCAAAAAAAAATACAAAAACGGAAGGGGAAGACTGACTAAAGTGTAAGTACAGTGAAGCTTCATTAATGCAGTCTAAAATGTTTTTAGAGAAACTGTTTTATTACTGTTAAGAACACATAAGACTTGGAACTAGCTGGGAAGAGTGGAGGCAAGCCACCGAGATCCTGCTTTAATGAAGCAATAAGAATGATTTATAATTAACAAACCAAAGCAAAAGCCCAAGCACCTTCTATTTATCTAATAATTATAATGCCTACACATAGGGTCTCATTCTTTGCACTCATAACCTTAAGCACACAAAGAAGTTAAATAAATACTTGATGACTGATTGATAAATGCATCTTTCTACGGTTACATAAAAATTGTTTATTTCCTTAAGCTGGAAACAAATTCTCTTATATTATTCAAGAATTTAATAATCGTGTTTTCCACTATACTTCCAGCTAGCCCCTTCTAAATCATCACATATTCTGCATCAGAATCTGAATTATGTGTCTGTGTTATTTGTTCTTAACCACAGTCAAAAAAAAATTTAAAAAAAGAACAGATGCGGCTAACCTTCTGAGTCTGAAATGTAGTACAGTTTAAAAAAAAAAGTCAAATCAATATTGAGATACATTAGATACACTGAGATAGATACATGCAAAAAACCTGGAAAATAATTCTTGCACTGTACTTAATATATGTCAAATCCTTTAAAGGAGGTAGAGAAATAGAAAGAGATATAAAATCGTGACCCAAATGGCTAATAGGGTGGAAAATAATCCCTATAAAGCAAGGTTAAAAGATGGGGGCTATTTTGCTGAGAAAAGAGAAAACTAAGGGTCAAGTTCATTACTGTGTAAGTAAATAAGTGTTTGCGAATGCTAGGCAGTAATTCTCCATGTAGACATGTAAGACAGTAAGAGCAGAGTAACTGGAAGATTAAATCACAGCAGGAAAGAGCCTAAGTGAACAAGGGAATGACTTTTTAAACAACTGAGGGATAAAACATTGAAGCAGGCTCCCTAAATGAAGGTATATACCCACTTTCTGGAGATTTTCAAAAAGACAATATACAATCATGTGGCTGGCCTGATTTTGACACCGACGCTCCTACGAGCAGGGGGCTACCCTAAAGAACATCTCCAGGCTCCTTCTAGAATTATCATTGTAGACTCATTGACTTAACATGAAGAGTTAATCCTCCTCCTAATCAAGAACCCCACTTCCAAAAGTCTATTACACTCTTTTCATGCACCGAATGTGGTACCTCCAAAGAGGGTTATGTGGCTTGAACATGCCCAGTTAGAAGAGTCACTAGAGCTTTAGAATGAAGAAGATACATGGACACAGATGTTTGTAACCTAATACTCTGCAGCTCCCTCTTGGCTGCCTCTTCCGCCATCTGCGAAGCCCGCACTTTCTCTTCATACTGATCCTTTTCAGATTGCCTCCAGACATCTTGTTCCACTTTAATTTTCTCTAAATCTGCTAATTTGTTCTCAAGTTCTAGCCTAAAACGACAGACAATAATTACGTTAGAAGAACCACAATAAGGATAAGACAGCAACAAAATGTCTTCATTTACAAGGAGATTTAAAACAAAACAAGGGATTTAAGCCCTTACTTTTCATCTTGCAAGGCTGCTAGTTTTTGGTAACCTTCTTCTTTGGCAGCTTGTACTTTCCGAACTAATTCACGGTCCTTTTCTAATAAAAGCGTTTTGTGGCGTTCAATAGTTGACTTGAGGATTTCATTGTCTGACTGCAGTCCTGGTTGGTTGGTTTTTAAAGAAGGAAAAAAAGAATTGTCTTCATCATTACCATTAAGTTAAAAATTGGGCTTAACAGGCATTCACAGGTGCTGGTTAAAAAAAAAAATACAACTTTGCAAACTAACAGTGAATAACAGTCCCTCTGAACATATAACTTCAATTTCAATAAGTTCTTTAAAGTATCAACAAATTCTCCTTAACATATGAAAACTCAAGGACAATAAATCTTAACAGTTAATCTGTGTCAACTGTTAAAACCAAAAATATTGACGTATCTTTCACTTTCGTCTTCAAAGTCCCATTCAGGGAGTTTTCATTATGAAAAGGCTTTGTTATAAAATAATTTCACATATAAAAAAGACCCTAAGTGTGGAATTATTGTAAGACAAAGAATAAGGGGTACATTTTCATCAGGTTTAATAAAAAATACTCATTTCTTGCCTAATGACTCTATGAAGAGAGAAAAAAAAAATTACATTGGCTCTTTGAATTCCCCAATGCTTTTCCAAACAGAGACTTACTCTAATACTTAATCCTTAGTTTTCCTAAAAGGACAAATATTCTATTTCATTAGTGGAAAAACAAAGGTACATTAATATCGAACTCAACATCACAAAAGTCAACACATAGAACAGAGAAAAAAACCCTGAAAAAACTTAACCAATAATCATGGTTCAATATTAACTAGAGATAAACAACAAAAACTATTCACCAAGCCAGTTCAATTAAATGATCCATGATGGTTGTGTCCAAATAATTCAGAGGCAACACTTTCGACAAGGTCTAAAGCCCCCTGAGGAGACTGACATGGTCCTCAGCCTAAAATGGGAGATACATCTCTAATCAAATGTAGCATCCAAGATAAACTGGACTCTAAGAACTGCCAAAACTTTGCTCTGAAACATGGAAGCCTCAGACCAGCAAAGACCTGGTGACAAACCAGGGAACAGGAGTGCAGTAGTAAAAGTAAAGCATGCACAGCACACTTTTCATTTTGCCCTGCAGTACTAACACTTTCTTAAGTGTGGACAGTCAACAAAATAATAAATTCATCTCTGGTTTATAGCTTTGGCCGATTTTCAAGGTAAAAATGCTCCCACTGAAAATTTAACAGTCAAGCTATTCCAAGCTGGCTCCTTCACAACCAGAAGGAAGATCTAGCCCACAGCAATCTCACCACACCCAGATTGCCAGCGTTGTTGACTTTAGGGGAAGGAAAAAAAATTCATGGAGATAGATCCCTTTACTTGGTAGATGACATATATATATATATACATATATATCGTATTTATCAATAAAACAACAGAGCTAAGGAGTATCTTATTTACTATGAGGTGGAGAGCAATTCAGGAGCACTTAAAAGTCCAATCATCGTGCTCAAGTATCAAGTCCAATCTTTGCATGAAAAATGAAAGAGATCATGGAATAGTGAGGACAGAAAAAAATAAGTCATATGACCATAGCCTCAAAATAAGTTTAAGACAATAAAACCAAACAGGTACAGAACCTAATTGGAAACATTTATAACCAAACCATCTAGATATTTTAATTTAGTACAAAAATCAACATTCATACAAAGTGTCATGAAACTGGATTTTGGTACAAATAAAAACAAAGTAACAATTTGAATACCCTAGATCTATCAATGAAGTATCGTATAAACCAATTAAACTGGAAACTTGATTTAGCATGTGTAAATAACCACAAAAGTCACAGGAAATACTTACCATCCACTTGACTTTGAATCTTATTCCTTTCTCTTTCTATTTCACTCCTGGTTCTGGCTGCCTCCAGTTTGATATCTGCTATTTCTAATTTGTTTGAATGTTTAAGTTCTTCAACCTGTTGGTAATTTGAAAGTAAAATTATTAGTCATTTTGTTATTGATGAGAGCGCACACACATACTCTCACACAGCTGTTGATAAGACTATGCTTTGGCTAACAGCAACCTACTACATTTATCTCCCTGGTAGAGCTTCACTCAGCAGTTCCATGTTAGGAGGTCACTTAAGTGAATTCACCCAATTCATAAGATCCAACAATCTGTCATTTAAATCTATATCACTTTAAAACTCAAGAGAATCCAAAACACTTCCTCACCAAACAAAGCCATGGCCTGATGATACTCATTGTGAAGTACTTCTCTCTGGTCCAAATCTCTCCAGGTTAAACACTTAAACATTATGTGTACTATTGTATCAACATTCTCTGTATAATAAATATGTAATAATGAAGTTCATTATTGAGTCATTCCTGAATCATCTTTTTTCTACACAAAATAATTTTGATTAGCGGATTCCATATTTTTCAGTTCTTTAACCTTCTTTACTCTTCTAAGTATTTCACCTGTTTCTTACACAATGACTCTCAGTTAAATCAGTAATGTATATAATGGTAATATTATCTTAGCTTTATATAGAACATTATATGTGTGTGTGCATACACATATACATACACACACACAAATTTATACATTATCATTTGATTCTCAAAATAGCTTGATGGGGTAAGTAGCCTAAGCTTTTTTTTTACTGGCAAAGGAATTTATTAAATTTTTGAATAGCTCTAATTATTGGGAAGTTCTTCCATTTTATACTGATCAAAATCTACAATCCTTACCTTTCACTAAATGTTCTTAGTTTTGCCATCTGTATTAACATAAAACGCTTTCAAATATTTCAAAGTAATAACCATATCTTTAAAATACAGTGGCCAGAGCTGGACAGATTAGTTTAGTAGACAGCTGAATATTCTGAAGTACAGCAAAACTATTACCTGCTATGATTTGGATACTCTATTAATAAGATTGCATAAACTTTTTAAAATCTTTTTTTATAAATTTATTGATTGATTTATTTTAGTTTTCAACATTTACTTTTATAAAATTTTGAGTTTCAAATTTTCTTCTCCTTCCCCCCTCTCCACCCTCCCCAAAATGGCAAGCATTCTTATGTGGGCTACACACATACAGTCATATTAAACATATTTCCACATTATTCATGTTGTGAAAGAATCAGGACAAAAGGGAAAAACCACAAGAAAGAACAAACAAACCAAAAAAAGTATTATTACCCCCATTTTATACATCAGGAGGCTCCTGCTCAATAAGGACTTAATCAATGTCACAAAGCTAATATGTGATGAAACAAGAACTTTAACCTGATCCTTCCAAGTCCAGTGTTCTCTCTATTAAACCACAATCCCTACCTAAGTTCTCAAATACTCCATAAGGGTTATAAGCCTCAGATTAAATCCCTTAAATATGTGAAATGTGAAAGGTACGGGGTCGGAGAACATTAAGTTCGCTTTATCTTCAGAGGCCAGACTCACACCTTTCTGAGAGCAACTAGGGACCTATAAGCCAATGAAAGGAGTCTTACAGACAAAGAGGGACAGAACTAGATTTAGCAGAACCTCACTGGAGAAGAGGAATGCCTGCCATTAAAGAGCCTGGCTGCTCCAACAAAGAAAGCTAAATATAATGGTGGCTTAAAAGAAACAAGGGAAAAGGCAGAGGAATCCAGTGAGTCATTGCGATTATTTCCAAAAGCTGCCAGGGATAATGCCAAATGAACTGGTACACTTAAAAACAGTATTAAACCTTGTGCTTTAAGAGTAAAAAAGCAGCTCACTGACATCCAAGCTAACGTCCAGCAAAGATGGCTGCCTAAACAGAGGCAGGCTACCCAGATCTCCTGCAACTACTCTGGCAAAAAATCTGAAATTTGCACCAAGCAAAATGATCAAAAAATCCAACGAGAAACTACAGTAACTTCTTCCAACCCTGAAATACACAAAAATTAGCCAAGTACATGGACAAAAAGGAGGGCCATTGCAAAACCGGTGCCTATACAGGCAAATGAACCCACCGCATCCCAGCATGACTGTAGACAGGCCAGAGACATGTGCAACCTGTATGACTCTGTGTCCAGAGGCAGCAAAAAAGAAAGAACCTGTCCCCCCAACCCCACATCTCCTCTAAAGGAGGTGAAAAAGCCAGAAGTCAATGTGTTTGTCCATCTTTTCACATGAGAAAGCTGTGGCCTGTTGACTTCCTATCCTTTCTCCTTTCTTGAACTATATCCCTTCTAATGTTTCCTCTCCCCATCAGCACGGGGATTAGAACAATTCACAATTACTCATTCTAGCTTCTTCTGTCCACTGACAGACAGCACAAAGAGCTGACTTGTTTCATGGAGATTTTAAAGGGACACTGATCACTTTACATCTAAAGGAGTTATTGAAAATTACTGTACAAAATAAATTGAGCAGTACAGGGAAAGAACAATTCTGATCCCTGAGGCTATATCTGAATGTTTTATAGAAGAAAAATGTATTAAGAAGATTTTAAATGATATTTCAAAAAACATTGTTCTCAGTTTTCTTTACAACTTGAAGTTGTCGACATTTTCCAATTTTAACAAATGGTTGTTTGTGATGCAAAGGAACACCTGGGTGTGTTTGATATCTAAGTCAATGAAATCTGGGTAAACATTTGTTGGATTTTAAAATAGATCTTGTATCCTTGTGACTAGAAATAGCTTATCAAATGTGATCCTAAAAATCAAATGTGATTCCCTATAGAGGGAAACATTAAGTTCTCAATCACAGTGTCTGAGTCTGGGAATGACAGATTTTTTTTAAAGGAAGTGCACTTTGAACTTGGTGTATGTGCATATATTAAGCTTTTTTCTACCAATGCTGAGTAATGTACATTTTAACACTTCATCCTTTTTGTAACCAGATAAGCACTGATTTTGCAGGATGACTTGTTGGGCTTGAGGGTCTAGAAAGAGTTCCTTCTTTGGGATGCTCATTCTGGATCACAAGGAGATTGAACTCACCACATTCATGGACTCATCAGCCAACCGACCTAAGAGTTAAGGCCATCACGTGAATCGGAGTGACCAGAATCACACATTTCTGAATTCTTGGGTAATTATTTCTAGCTATTATTGACATTCATTTCCTATACATGTGTATTCTGTTGAGTTTATACTAGAATCCAGGCCTGCACAACCTGTGGCCTGTAGGCACACCAAAGGATTTCGAGCGGCCTGTGAAAAATGTAGGGGATATTTTCCTTTGGCAGGCCACAAGCAGTCTGTGGGCTGCAGGTTGTGGAGGCCTGCTATAATCCCTATGGAGAAAGTCTTGTATTCTGCCATTCTTGAAGTTCAAAAAAGTTTATCCATATTACTTAAATCTCTTAAGATTTCAACCCTCTCATCTTGTGCTTTTTTAAACTCTCTTTGAGCCCTACTTCCCTCTTCAGAAGAACATAATGAAAGAGAAAGAATTTGCTGAACGCTAATTTCTTGTAATTGAAGAATTGTTTCCACTCCATTGCCACACTTATGTTCCCCATGCCCCTCCCCCAATCACAGGTTTTAACTCTTTTTTTAATGTTAAAAACTCCTTTTTACATTCTATCCTTTGACATGGGAATTTGTTTTGCTCTTAAACATTTACAAAAAGGAAGTGAAGATCACCAGGATACCACACAGCTTGGTTTCATCAAGAAGTCAGAGTGGTAAACGAACATCACTCCTTTTTTTGATGGGATTACTATACTGATAGATCAGGGAAAAGTCACAGAGGATGTCATCAAGGCATCTGACAGAATTTTTCATTCTGTCCTCTGTACAAAATGAAGATATGTGACCTAGAAGATAGTGTAACTAAGTATATCCGAAACTATTTGAATAACTGGACTCAAAGAACATTCATTAGCAAACAAATCAACAGAAAATTACCTCTGCTAGAATATAAAGGAGAACTGTATTTAGTCAAGTGATGTTCAATACATTTATCAGTGACTTGAAAGAAGGCCAAGATGACATACTTAACCAATTTGAAGATTATATTGAGCTGGGAGAGACTGCTAACATTTTAGGTGATATGGTCAATATAACATTTTAAATGATAGGGTCAAGATACAAAAAGATCTCAAAAGGTATCTATAAAGATAAAATTTACTATGAATGAAGGTGAAGTCCTACACTTAGGTTCAAAGAATTAATTGCACATGTACATGATTGGGGGGCAGGAGGGAATAACCAGTAATAAAACTGTATGTAACTGAAATTCATGGTTTCATATATAATCTTCTTTCTGTCCTACTCTGTACATGGAAATTCACATTTTATTTGGTGTTTGTTAAGTCTAGAATAAAAAACAAACAGTACCTGTAAAACAAGAGCTAAAAATTTTAATGGACTGCAAATTCAATGACTCAATAGTGTAATAATGGCAAACCAAAATTGCTGATACTGTTTTAGGATGTATTAGAGAGACAGAGAATAAAAAACAAGGTAGGTAACAGTTCTGCTGCATTCTGCCTCAGACCACCACTGTGTTCAGTGCCAGGCACCACATCTTAGGAAAAACATTAACAATCTGGAGTATTTCCTGAGGACAGTGATATGCAAGAGAGGAAGGGAACTAGAGAAAATGCTATATGAGTATCTCTTTAAGAAATTAAGGATGTCGGGGCAACTAGGTGGCACAGAGGATAGAGTACGGCCCTGAAGTCAGGAGGACCTGAGTTCAAATCCTACCTCAGACCAAACATTTGACACTTACTAGCTGTGTGACCCTGGGCAAGTCACTTAACCCCAATTGCCTAAAAAAAAAAAAGAAAGAAAGAAATTAAGGATATTTAGTGTGCAGAAAAGAAAAGGCTTGTGAGTGGGTTGAGAGAGAGAAGTGCAGAGAGAAGACATGGTAGATGCAGAGGTAGATTTTCACACGATTAAAAGAAAATCTTCCTAGTAATGAAATAGAAAAATGTGGAATGGGTTAACTTTTTAAGGTAGTTAGATGATAGGGTCACAGATTTAGATCTATAGGGGATCTTGGATCACCTAAGTAGTGTCAAACTCAAATAAAAACAGGGACCTTTAAACCATACATAAGGATTCGTTGGGGCTACATGCTGACTTAGAAAACCACATTTCACCATTATTTCTGTTCTGTTGTATTTTCATTTGTTTTGTTAAATATTTCCCAATCATATTTTTATCTGGTTTTAAATATTGTGGTCTGAATGTCCTCTTGCTGTTTTGACACCTCTGATCTAGGCCAAACCTTTAATTTTACAGGCAAGCAAACGGAAGCTAAAATGTCATTTGTAATGGCCACCAAGGTACTAAGTAGGAGAGGTGGGATTCAAATACGTCCTCTAATTGAAATCCAGCATTTTTTTCCCCACACCAAATATACCCTGGATATAGTACAGAGGACTTTTGTTCATGCATAGGCCCTTCTAATTCTGTAATTCTATACTTTTATCATTACATTCCCAATTTCCATTTATTCTTTCAAGTTTCAGGTATGTATGTCTGCACTATTTACATTATTCACCTATTTGTTAGGAGAAGATATTTTAAGGAGAAAAAAGACTCACAGAAAGATACATTTTTTTTGTTTTATATCTCAAAGCATATTTTACAAACAAGGAGAAAACTTTGGTCTGAAAACTGCTCACAAGGCACTTAAGCCATTACATCATTTGAAAGAATAAAAATGCATGCAGAGAATGGAGAATGTAGTTGGAGCTTCCTTACAACACAGTCTATCCCATTCTATTTACAAAGATCACTTTCCTATTCTACAGCAGCGAAAGAATTTTTACTGCATTTGCAACTTCACAGAACAATTCAAAGACAGGTGAATGACTTTTTCTTCAGTCTGAAAATAGTCTACTTCAAGTATATTTTAGAATGAAGAAGAGTTCTTACTTTGCTGGTCAATGCAGTGATCTCTCTTTCAGCCTTGTGCAGTTTACTAATTAAGATGGTGTTTTGCTCATTAGTTGATTGTAGTTCTTTCTCCACTCGTTCATACTGAAGCTTGGCTGACTGTTTTTCTGCCTTTAGTTAAAACACAATGATATTTTAAGGTTTAATCTTTATTTCTTTTCCATAACTGATCTGAAATACAACAAATCCAAATGAAGAATGTGTGTTGGTATAACACAAATAATAAATACCAAAATGCAGAAGTAACAAATATGTCAAAACTGCAAAAGCTTTTCTCAAACAAATATATACATTCGCACATACCTATGTATGTGAATAACAGAAGTCCATGTATGTAAAAAATAGAAACAGAGATAAAGCTTCCTTATTGTACTAAGATAGTATCATATCTATCCAACCGCCCAAAACACAGCCAATAACTAGTACATATTAGAAGGGATCCCTGAGCAATCAAAAGAAATGTTTCCAAGACCAGCAGTCCTCAAGTCGTCACTCAAAGACACTTTACTTCTAGTGGTTTACAAAGAATCCTAACAAACTTTGTTATCTGATTTGGAAGCCCACAGCAGACTAGAAGCAGCAAGTTAGAAAGGTGGCAGGGAGAGAAGGAACAAATCCTGAAGTAAGGGGAATGTATAAAAAGCAGACACAAAGCAAAGGAGCCTGGGGTTTGTTTTTTGGTTTTGTTTGTCTTTTTTTTTTTGTATAAGAGCAAAGAGACTTACAAACCTCTAAACATACACACTGAGGACAGTTTCTCCCAATTTGGCTGTTGAATATCCCAGGAATAACTCCTATTTCTAGTTTTACAGCTTACAAAGCAATGTGCCCAGAACAACCCCACCAGGAGGCAGTTTAACCACCACCCACTTCATGGTTAAGGAAACTGAGCTTCAGAAGAGGTGAATGCCTTATCAATCGCCTGGTTTTGGAATCTACCTTTTGACTCCAAGTCCAGTGCTCTTTTCATCAAAATGATAAATGAAAAGAATACTCTTATTTATCAAGAAATGGCTAGATTACTGGGAGGTCCAAAGGAATTGGAGCTGAAAGTGTACTTCAGAGACAGCCTAGTTCAATTCTCTCATTTTAGAGATGAGGGGGAAAAGGTCCAGAGACAGAAAGTAGCCTTCGTAAGGTGAGAGCAGATGAGACAGAACTGGAACCCTTATGTTTCATATGTTCTGTTTAAGGCAATAACGTGTTTTAGAAACACTTTCACACATGACTATTATGTAAAAAAAAAATGGGGTGCTATAAAGGGTAAACTTCATTCAGATATACTGAAAATTCCTTAATAGTATCTAATAAATGTTTCAAATGTTATCTAACGAAATGTTTCCAGGTAATTAAAATTATCAAGTGGTAAAGTATATATCCAATGAACAAATTCAAATTATAAAGCAATTTCACTCAATGGCACCCTTGTTCGCATCTGTAGCTAAGGAAAAACAGAAGGAGGAGGAAGGCTTGGTAGGAAAGGCCGCTTCTCTGATCATGTTCTGAAGGAAGGACCGCGACCCCTGTTTTGTATCTTCCTCTGCTTAGCACCTGGTCTATAGAAGCTGCCTAAGTAATATGCTGTTGTTGAACTGGCTGCTAACTTCCACTGAATGACCCACTTAAGCACTGGCATAAATTACATTCTCTCTTGAGCCTTTCATCTTCCTTGACCCTCTGGGTCCTCCACCACCACTTCAGTAAACAGCTTCCCACTGGAAACTCAAACGATATCCATTGACGGACTCCACTGCTACAGACTGAGGCCTACTAAAGGCCAAGCAACAACAATGGGCACAAATGAAACTGGGCATTCCTCAGGGATTGGAAAGTCTTTTACTGCCGAATTGCAATGGGGATGGACATATGGGGGTAAATTCAAGTTAACTCATTAGGAGAACAATTTTTACAATGACAATATGGTAAAGATGAACAATTTGGAAAAACTAAGCACTCTGACCTATGTAATGACCACCCATGATTTCAAAGGACATGGAGCATGGTACCTACCCACATTCTGACAGAGCACTGAGAGACTCACAGACTGCAGGACACACATCATTTTTAGACACTGCCAATGTGGGGCTTTGTTTTGCTTTACTAAGAATATGTTATAAGAGTTTTGTTTTGATTTTTTCCCCCATGTGGAAAGGGCATTGGGAGGGAGACAAGAGACTGTTAATAGAAAAAGTAAAAAATTTTAAAAAATAAAGTATTTTAATTAAAGTTATTTCATTTACATCAAGTATTTTATTGAAATATATATTTAGCACCCTGACATGCAAGGCATCATCCCCACATCATGGGGGATATAACATATACACAAACAGGTATGTTACAAGTAAAACTGAGGGAAGAGACCTCATGCTAACAATCTGGGGATTAGAGAAGGCTTCTTGGAAGAAATGGCACCTGAGCTGATTCTTGAAAGAAGCAAAGGATTCTAAGGCAGAGGTGAAAAGAGTTCATGTGTTCGAGGCATGGGGAATGACCTACACAAAAACATGGAGGTGGGAGGCAGAAGGTCGAATTTTGAAAATAGCTACTAGGAGGGGCAGCTAGGTGGCGCAGTGGATAGAGTTCCAGTCTTGGAGTCAGGAGGACCTGAGTTCAAATCCGGTCTCAGACACTTGACACTTACTAGCTGTGTGACCCTGGGCAAGTAACTTAACCCCGATTGCCTCAATCAAAAGAAAAAAAAAAAGAAGAAGAAGAAAGAAAGAAAATAGCTACTAGGAGTCCAATTTGACTGGTACACTGAGTTTGTGAAAGAAAATAGTGTGAAATGAGGGTGGAAAGTTAGACGGTAGCCAAATGGTATACAGCCTGGCTGAGAAGCTTTTATGTTCTCTTAACAGGGTTAAAGAATCATTGACAGTTTCTGAGCTGACATGATCTAACCTGTCCTTTAGGAAGATGATTAAAGGCGGAAGAGTAAAGAGAAGAGAAGAAGAGAAACTGTGTAGAATGAACTCACATACAGATCCTGAGAGGGGTGAGAATTTCAGCAGGTTCTTCTCAATCTATGATGGCCAAATATTCACAAGCAGCCTCAAATTTAAAACTTCTACAGGACAGGTTAAAATCACTCACCCACATTCTCATCCCCACCACTTTTCACAAATACTACATCTATCCTGAGCTGAAAAAGATTTTAGATAGTACTTCAGATGACATCAAACCAATGAGGCAGTGCCTGATTTGCAGTAAGCACCATGGAGTAGAGAAGCAAACAAAATGGAATCCGGACGAACAGAATCCCCACCCCAAGCAGCAACCCCCCGACTCTGGAAACAAAGGAGGGACTGGCTGAAGGCAGAGAACAAGAGACAGGCCAACTTTGACTTCCTCTGACCAGAGGCTGTTCGTAAGATGCAAACATGGTACTTCTATTCAAAAAGGACTCTCAATTTTAAGGTATCTGAGATATTCACTGTAAATATAGGATGGAATTTCTCTCTCATTTGAGAAGACTTCTGTCTTTACGGGCACTCCTTAGTAAATCATCTCTTCTGGTTTAACAAATACACTCTGTAGCAAGAGAAACATAAACTCACCTCAGAGGGGTAGCTTGCTGCTTCACAGACTCAACAATCCCTATCTAACAATGCTAAGCTGTGGCTGAATCAGAAGTTCACTCTGATCTAAACGAAGCAGGCGCACTTGGGAACCCACACATGCGTCAGCACCTATCTGTGAGTTTACCAAACACGTACGCTTTCGAAAGCAAGCCGTTTCCAAGTGTGCCTTAAGCTCATATGGTATAACCTACAGGGAAACAATGAAAATCAACTCACCTCCAGGGACCTGACTGCAGTCTGCATCTCGGCCAGCTGGCGCACTTGAGTCCTTTGGACATTTTCAGCCTGGATGCCACAGTTCTCTCTCTCTGCTCGTAATTCTGTTACTTCGGCCTGCAAGCCTTTCAATTTCTGACACAACTGGGCCTTTTCTCGGATAAGCTTCTCCATTCGTTTGTTCTCTCTTGCGGGATCCACCTCAAGGAGTTGGTTGTGCATCTCTTCTTTATCTTTCTCTAGCCTTGAAACCTAAGAATAATTAGAATTAACTTACCTTTAAATTATTCATTTTTTAGTATTACATAATTTAGGAGGTGGAAACAGAATTAAACATTGTGTTAAACATAAAAAGGTCAGGTACCATAAAAAATTTGGGAAAGTCAAAGGTCATTGGTTCGGAGCTGGAAGGAAACTAAAATATCGTCTACTCCAATCACCTCATTTTCCAGAGGAAAAAACTGAGAGGCAGAGGTGAATAACTCACCCAAAATCATAGAGGTATATATGGTCATGAGAGCTATGTCTATTTTCTTTTGTATTTCACAGTAGTGCCTGGTCACGTGTTAACAAGTCAAAATATTTTTTTCTGAGTTAAAAAAAAAAAGGAAAAAGTGATATGTTGGCAGGGGCAGTGGCTTTGGGAATCAGGAGTACTTGGCTCTCATTCCTTATAGGATACATGACCTCAGGGCCTAGTGCAGAGGGATTTATATCTCATTGCCTAGTTCAGTGCCTACTACATAATCAGAATTTAATAAATGATTACTGATTTGTCAATTGATTAACTGAAGTATAGTCCTAGGAAACCTAAAAAAGGAGATCAGTAGATATTCATTTATTGAATTCCTATTATGTGCTAGGCACTGAGCTAGGTAATGGGATATCAATGGGAAAAATGAAATCGTATCTGCTCAAAGAGTTTACATTCTACCAAAAAAAAAGAATATATATGCACATGCATAGCTATACACAAAAAAATATGTGCACAACACTCAATAACTTCAAGGCAGTTCGCTAGAGAGAGCACTTGCAACTGGGGTGACAAGGAAGGTGTTATGTAGAAGCTGGTACATGGGGAGCTTTTTGAAGGAGATTCTATGAGGCAGAGGAAGTGTCTTTCAGGAATGAGGAACAGCCAACGTAAAGGCAGAGACATGTGAATAACAGAGAGAAAGTCAGTTTAGCTAGACCACAGAGTTATGTAGGATGAGCCTGGAAAGACAGGTTGTGAAGGGCCTTAAGAGCCAGAGTTTACATTTTATCCTGGAAGCACCAGCGAGCCACTGGTGTTTAGTGAGTAGGAAGGTGGGGGAATGACCAGATCTATACTTAAGAAAGTCACATTGGCAGCTCCATGGAAGAAAGATTGAACTGGGGAAAGATCTGAGGCAGTAGGACCAATCAGAAAGCCACTGCAATAATCCAGGAGAGAAGTGGTGTTTTCTCAGGCAACTCTCTAAGACTACACGTTGCAGGAACAGTTGTTGATCAATAATGCAAATTGTCTAAAATGTCTAAGTAAATGGGTCCAGACCACCTCTCACATCCCAAAAAACGCTATTTTACAGAGGTGCTGTGAGGCTCAAATGAGGCAATGTATGTAAAGCATTTTGCAAATATTAAAGCACTAAATAATGTCAATAGTTATAATGATGATAATAATGATGACATTACATTTCCCAAGTAAAATGTAAGCTGCTTGAGGGTAGGGAATGTTTTCTTTTTTGTCCTGGTACCCTAAACCTCTACCATAATACCAGTCACATGATGTTTCTTCAATTAAAAACCATATTGGGTTAAACATTTTCCCTCAAATCTGGCTCTTCCCAAATGTGAGTATAGATATCATGGTACGAGTAATGAGAAGATAAGGAAGGGGAAAACAAAAGTGAAGGAAACAGAAAGAATAATGTGGATCAAATTTGAATGGAAATATATATATATATATACATATATATTTTTGAAACTCACAAAAGTTATATTTGATGCAGGAATTTTGTGTAAAGTTGTTTATCTTAGCTGGTTTCCTCTTCTGATGCTCACTGTACCATGTTAAGTGGCACTAGGTTATGTCGGCTAAGTCTAAGTTCTGACAGACCCTTTCAATATGTGAATTATTTTACACCTTCTGTCCAAGGACAAACCTAGCTAAATTCAAAGAGACTCATCACCAGGAATAAAGACATTTTCAGCCATGGGAACTCACACAGAGTTTCCAAGGTATAAAGAGGTTGAGGTTTCCATTGGTTGAGACAGTACCCACAAAAGTCAGGGCTTCTAGAAATTCTGGAACTAAGTAATGGTATATAGTTCATGTTCAGTGTGTGTGTGTGTGTGTGTGTGTGTGTGTGTGTGTGCGCGCGCGCGTGTGTGTGTGTGTGTGTGTTTTTCCTTTCAAAGAGATCTCCTTTAGATATCTTTTAACGAGATGGCAGGCAAATTCCAGAATTCCCAGGTCAAGGAGAAAATAATGCAAGCAGTCAGAAAGAAACAATCCAAGTACTGTGGAAACACAATCAGGATAACACAAGATTTAGCAGCTTCTACATTAAAGGACCAGAGGGCTTGGAATATAATGTTCTGGAGGGCAAAGGAGATAGGATTAGAACCAAGAACCATCTACCCAGCAAAACTGAGTATAATCCTTCAGGGGAAAAAATGGACATTCAGTAAAATAGAGGACTTTCAAGCATTCCTGATGAAAAGACCAGAGCTGAATAGAAAATTTGACTTTCAAATACAAGACTCAAGTAGAACATGAAGAGGTTAACAGAAAAGAGAAATCATAAGAGACTTATTATGGTTGAACTGTTTACATTCCTGCATGGAAAGATGATATTTGTAATTCATGAGACCTTTGTCAGCATTAGGGTAGTTGGAGGGAAAGAATTATATGTATGTATAGATAGATAGATAGATAGATAGATAGATAGATAGATAGACAGACAGACAGACAGACAGACAGACAGACAGAGGGCACAGGGTGAGCTAAAGATGAAGGGATGATATCTGCAGAATAAAATTAAGGAGTGAGAGAGGATTATACTGGGAGAAGGAGAGGTAGAACGGGGTAAATTATCTACACATGAAACAGACAAGAAAAGGCTTTTACAAAGGAGGGGAAACAGGGGAAGGTGAGAGGGAATGAGTGAATCTTATTCTCATTGGATTTGGCTTAAGGAGAGAATAACACACACACTCAATTGGGTATGGAAATCTATCTTACCCTACAGGAAAATGGGGGGGGGGGAAGGGGACAACAGATTGGGGAAGGGGGTAATCAGAAGGCAAACACTTCTAAGGAGGGACAGGGTCAAAAGAGAGAATAAAATAAATGGGGGGCGGGATAGGATTAAGGGAAATACAATTCGTTTTTCACAACATGGCTACTATGGAAGCGTTTTGCATGACTACACATGTATAACCTGTATTGAGTTGCTTGCCTTCTCAATGAGGGTAGGTGGGGAGGAAGGGAGAAAATTTGGAACCCAAAGTTTTGAAAACACATGTTTAAAAAAAATTGTTTTCATATTCAACTGGGAAATAAGAAATACAGGAAATGGGGTATAGAAATCTATCCCACCCTAAAAGAAAATTGAAGGGGAAGGGGATAAGAGAAGGGGGGGAGAGACAGAAGGGAAGGCAGATTAGGCGAAGGGGTATTCAGAATACATGCCATCTTGGGGTGGGGGGAGAGATGGGATGGGGATAAAATCTGGAACTCAAAATCTTGTGAAAGTAAATGTTGAAAACTAAAAATAAATAAATTAATAAAAAAAAAATAAAGAGATGGCAGGGGAAGAACTCTAAACCAAAAAAGGGATAGAGACAGTCACAAAAGATAAAAACAGGTAATTCCAATTACATGAGTTTGAAAAGCTTCTGCACAAACAAAATCATTGTAGCTAAGGTAAAAAGTAAAACTGCTAGTTTGGAAAAAAATCTCTGTCCTAAACATCACTGATATTTAAGATATACCAGAGATTACAAAAAATATTTAGGAACAAGGCATCCTCCAATGAACATGTGGTAAAAGAATATGAATTAAAAGTTCTCAACAACCATATAAAAGATTACTCCAAACTATTAGCAGTAAGAGAAAGGCAAATCAAAACAACTCTGAGGTTTTTACCTCACACTCAAAAACTGGCAAAGATGAAAAAAGAGAGGAAGTCAATGTTTGAGGAGTTGTGGAGAGACAGATGCACTAAGACACTGCTGATGGAGCAGGCTGGAAAGCAATTTGAAATTAAGTCTCTGACCCAGACATCCCACTGCTACATACATACCCTAAGAATGTCAAAAACAAAAAAAGATCCCTTATTTACATCAAAATATTAATTACAACACTTTTTGTGATAAGTAATAGAAATTAGGATTAGAGTTGGAGTTGGATTATACAGGCCAAACTTGTTCCCAAAGAAGGCAGGAAAATATGAAATGCCTCTCCCACCCCCATTACTGAAGAGGTGGTAGACTATGGGTTTGGAACAAGTCATATACTGTCAGACTAACTTTAGCTATATGGAACTTTTTTCTTTTTCTTTTTCTTTTGAATAGGGAATCACGCACGGGGTGGGGGTGAGTGGGAAGTGGAGTGAAGAAGAAATATATTAGGAGATAAGAGACATAAAACTATAAGATGCAAATTTAAAAGCTAAGTGAATACTGCCTTTCATAGTCTGTCAAAAAGTAAAATACTAAATCAAATAATAGTTATATAATGAAAAAGTGACTAAACTAGAAGTCAGGAAATCTAGATTCTTGTCCAGTTACTGATAGCTGCCTTAAAAAAAAATGTGTATCACTAGAATCAAAATCAAAGATTGGAGTGAAAAAGTGATACTAGTTCTGAAATGTTCTTGACATCTACTTTAGTGGCTTCCCAGGCAAGTAAGTCACTTTAGAGAAATTTTAAGGTAATGTTTCACACGATATTTAAGAGAAGGGAATATACTAAGAGAATTGAAAAAAAATTATAGGTGATAGTAACACCATCAAAAAAAAAAAGGCAATCTAGAGAACATCAATAACTCACGTCTTGTTTCTCATTTTTAGAAAATCTTTATCATAATCATCTAGTTACATGCACTCTAAAGACATCCTTGATAAAAATATGTTCAGTAAATATATAGGTTTTTCCAAACAATTCTCTATAGAAGACCACATCTTTGGTCACACAATTGCCTAAAAAATGTGTTTATTGATTACAAAAATAAGCAAAAGGCTTTCATCAATCAAGGAGTCTCTCGGGCATATGTTAAGACCATAGATTACTTGATAAATGCAAACAAAGAGATAACACTGTTACACAAGAATAACTGAGCATTAACATCAAGCAAGGCATAAAGCAGGGAGATGTACTTTGATCAAAAATACTCACCATTGGCATACAGAGGATGTCTTGTGTACTAAGGTCCTCTAGATTTTCCTGTTTGTACATGTCACTGTGCTGACTGCACACTAGGCTACTTGCAAATTTGATATGCATGCCATCTATTACCTTTAATTGACAAAAATGTTCAATAGCACAGGGACAAGCAGATACTTGGGGCACTAGAAACTCACTTGCAAACTGCCAATGAACGATTAATGACTACCCTTTGGGGCCAGCCATTCAACATTTTCCAAATACAACTATATTATCATCTAGCCCATATTTCTCCATCTTTTCCACAAGAATAGCACAGCAGACTTTTTCAATTTTATTTTGGTAAAGCTTGGGCAAACTACATATACTGCATCCTTCTGATGGACCAATCTAATAATAGCCAATAAAACAGAATGAGATTAGTCTGGCATGCCCTTTGATCACTCATTCCTTTTCCAGACATTTATTAATGATTTTCTTAAAAATACAATCTAGAATTTTGCTAACCAATTAATCTCTCTAGCCTATAGTTTGCAGATTCCATTCTCTTCCCATTTGGGGGGAAATTGGAACACTAATCCTTCCCCAGTCGTCCAACACTTCTCATACTATTATCTCATTTAATCCTTCAATCAATCCTGTGAGGTTGATCTGTTATGATTCTCATTCTGCAAATGAGCAAACTAAGGTGGGGTAGATATAACAGCCTAACCCTTTGCCCCATGCAAAACCGGCTAATTTTCCTTAAAAGGACTTGGCTGGCTCAAGCTTAGTTGCTGACACCACTTGCTGGTTGCCTGAATAGCACTCTGGTCATACATTGATGCTTGGCTGGTGGGAAATGAGGACTCAGGCAAGGAGGCTTTATTCAGCTGAATGGACTCAAGGTATCCTCAGTGCTTATCCTTGTTATAGCCTCCTACTATGACTAAGTAAATCTCCTTTTGTTAACTGCTGAATGATCTACAAATATCTCATTTTGTTCCAATGTTGCACTGAAACTACCAGAGTTCTGGCTTAAGGAAAGCCCAGCCTAGGAGGTAAGAGACAGAGCTAGAATTGGAATCCAGGCCATCCGATTCAAAATTCAGTGCTATTTCTACTGCACTACATCTGGCAGCTTCATGACAGTGCAATCTGCAGAAGGCCACAGACTATGACATAAAGAACGTATTCTTGATGCTAACATCAAAGAAAAAGTACTTAACAATCACTTTGCCACGTGAATGATTACCTTTGGTTTCTTCTCTGACCTATAAATTTGCAACATGGAAGTCAAGAATTAACAAAACCAACAAAGGAATACTCTCTGTACACTTGCCGCATCTTGGCTCCCCCGTCCTTCGGGATTCAGCATCGCTGCCCCCTCTCCCAAGTTCTTGACTCTTCCCTGATCTTCTTCCTTTTCTTTTTTGCGCTCTACTATCACTTTTCATTACACTAAATTACTTCTAAGAAATCCTACTCGTGTTCTTCATCACAATGTCAAGTTGTTATGTTCCTAGCCAAAAGAGCACAACTATAAAAGTGCAGCCTGAGGCAGTGACCTAGAACCCATGATAGTCAAGTTCTAACCTGACATTGTCATTAACTAGCTGAGAGAACTTGGGCAAGCTGCTTAACCTTTCTCACCTTGCTCCCTCATCTACAAAAAGAGGGAATTAGATTGGATGACACCTGGCTCTAGGTTAGATCTAAAGTTCTGAAACTCTTTCGCATCAATATGTAGCTTCAGACACTAATAATAAACTATATAATTGAGTCATGCCTAATAATCTGTTATTGTAAGAAAAAAAGATTTTAATACTTTTTTCCCCAGACTATCAAGGGAAGTGTCAATCTCTCGTGAATTTCTCTGGAAACCAGTAACAAATTATTATTAAAACCATTTCCCCCAAAGAAATAATAAATTAAAAGCCTAACATAATTATATATACACATACATGTATGCATATATACATACATATGATAGCTACTTCTATCAGCTACATATAAGCAAATATTTACAAATGCTGCATTTGTTTCTCAGAAAATAGTAACAAAATACTGCTAAAACTTTCTCCCAAAACAATGAATTTAAAGCCCAATATAACAATATGCTTACAGAAAAACAAAAATCCACAAATACTATATGTGAATGCCTAGCCCAAATACACATATGCCCTAGTGTCCTAAGGTTGGAAAGAGGCAATTATTTTAACATGCACGTCAATTATTATCTAAAAGCTTAAACTGCATTTTGGAAGCATTAGCTGGGTTTGGAAAATTGCATTAGTGGAGCTCTGCTTTGAAGTCTTCCTTGCTGATATTACTTTCTGTCCCACAATCATCTCATAATGTTCAGGTGTTGATACTTGTGGATGAATGATGAAACATAGGAAGAAAGAGAGTGTAGTAAGTAAAGGAAATTAAAGCAAACCCTCAATTATTACTGACAATCAACTGGTCAGAAGATAGAACATGACTTCAGCCTTATCTAAAACTCTTAGCTTCCCAGCTTCCATTAATTACGGCTTCAAAGTACCCTAATGGATTATCTTCCAGAACTTTTATTAATTACAATTCCCAGTACTTTCACAAGAGATTCAAATTATGGAAATTAAGGACACTACTAGCCCCTAACCAATTTCAAGTAACATACACATCAAATTTAATCTTTCCTTGGTGAAGGAATTAACCACCAGATTTCAGAAGCAGGCTTTTTTTCTCCTTCAAAAACAACAAAACAGACTGCTTAACACAAACATAAGCATTTATAAGATCTCCAGAATTTAAAATACATAATATTAATCAGAATACCAATATACTCTCAGCAGCAACTCATAACATTCTCAATCTCATTTTTATGCAGTATAGGCGATACACATTCCCCTCCTCCACATTTAAAATATCACCCATTTTCACTTCCTTCTCCCCTTCCCCTGTTTTCAACAGAAACTCAATCTCCTCTATCTGCACCCTTGATCTCATCCATTATCCTTTCTTTCATGCATCTCCAAATCCTTCTCATCCATGTACAAACATGGTTCGGTCTCTCAAACCCACTAAAAGTTGTCCTCTGTCCTTACTAACTCCTTGGACTATCCCCCCCCACTTCAAAAAAATCATCATTTATGCCTCCTTCCTTGCAATCTTGCTTTCATCCCCGCCACTCTACTGAAACTGCCTTCTCAAAGGTCACAAACAATTGCCAAAGCTACCACTTTCCTTCAGCCAATACCTCCTTGACGTCTCTACAAAAGTGAATAGTCTTCCTTGTGCATTGTCCTCCCTGGGCTCTTGAAGGGATCCTTCTGTCCACTTCACCGGCACCTCCTTTCTCTCATTCCGTCTCCTTAATGTCAGGTTTCCCCAGGGCTGTCTCCTTAGCCCTCATCTACTCTTTCCTTATGCTTGCTTCCTTAGCAACCTCATCTATTCATACAACTTCAAACAGTAACACCACAAATATGAGCCCTCAGGAAAATGTAGGGAAGGAAGTCTCTAGTGAAATGTCCCAGTAATTTGTCAGTGGCTCTGTTCTGTTTACTATTTCTCTGGCTTGGATAATGGTATAGATTACATGCTTACCTAATTTGCTGATAACCCAAAGCCTAAAGGGATACCTAAGATGCTGGAAGACAGACTCCAGATCTACAGTGATTGTGACAGGCTGGAACAATGGGTCAAAGCTTAGGAGATAAAACTTAATGGGGATAAGTATAAAGTCTTACACAGGTCTGGAAAAAAAAATCACCTTCACAAGTGCAAGATGAGGAGGAGCTATTGAGCACTGCATCTGAAAAAGATCTGGGAGCTCGGTAGACTACAAGTTTAAAGTGAGCCATGGTAACACAAGGGCCAAGTTAATGTGATCTAAGGCTGCATCAAGAGGCCGAGGGCCAAGACCAGAGGGCAAACTGTCCCGCTACATGCAGCCTTTATCAGCCCACACGTGGAGCACTGCCAGCAGGTCTGGTGCCATGCCACCAGAAAGGTCCTGACAAGCGGGACCCTGGACAGTGCCCAGAGGAAGGCAACAGGACAAAGGGCCTGGAGCTCAATCTCTAAGAGGGTCAGTTCATGGAACTAGAAATGTTAAACCTGGAAAGAAGACAACATTGGGGGGACGGGACAACCGTCTTCACGTATCTGAAGGGCTCTCATGCTGCTTTGCATCGGAGGCAGAACTAGGAGCAATGCAATTATCCCTCCCTCTTCCTGTCATAGAGAGCCAGCCCATATGACAGTCAACAAGTTCCTCTTCTTGGAGATCTTCAAGGAAAATGCTAGATAATTGTTTTAGAAAGGATGTTCTTCTTCAGGTACGGGGGGTGGGGGGCACCTTCTCTATCTTTGTTTTTACGTCTCTCCTGACCACCACAAGTCTTTACAATCATGTCCAAAGCCCTTATCCTTCCTAATTTATTGACACTCCATCGCCTTCACATCCAAATAATGCCACGGTCTATTGATTCTGCCTCTGTCTCCCCTATCAAGTACCTCCCTTCTAGGCTCAGTGCCCCCACGCTCGTATAGACCCTGTTAGCTTACATCTGGAATACTGAGGATTATGAGCCTCCCTGTCTCGCCTTTGCAATGTGATCTTCATGCCATGACTATCCTGAGCAGATCATCATGTTTCTGTGCAAAATCCTTCAATTATTCCTCATTCAGCTGGATTGGGGACGATGGGGGAAGACAAGGGATGACTGGCACTGTGATTCATTGGGATAGAGAAGTCCCCTTGGGAAAAGCCTCTACAGTAGACTAGCAACCCCCACCCTGAGCAAGTTGCCTGGGGCACCACGAGGTGATGCTTCTTGATCAGAATCATGCAGTCAGCACTGGCCAGAATTGGGACTCCTTAATATGCACTGAAGTTCCAATTCAGCCTTGCAGTCAGCTGCCACAAGCTGAAGCCACTTTACCTTTGCAATCTTATGTCAGAGCACATTGTGACATGTTCTACACTCCGGCCAAACAGCATTCCCAGGAGTCTTCCATACTGTCCGAGTTCCATCTTTTGTGTATTCACTTCTCAACTCCCAGAAATAACAGGCCCCAACTCAGCCTAGTGAACTCCCACCCATCCATAAACATCTAACTCAAATGCCACTGCCTAACCTTTCCCAATGCAATGAACTAAAGCATCAACTTAAGGCAGACAATGGACAATGACTACCAAAGCACGGCAGAATCCCCTAAAAAGAGTGTCATGAGTACTAACACTCAGCAAAATGAGCTGAGGCTGGTGAGGATAATGTTAAGGAAAACAAAGAGACTTCTTACGGTTTTTTTTCAGCTATACTGAGGGAAAGAGGGGGTTCAAAGAAGGGAAAAGACCACTGCTTGTGGTGGCTGCTAAAGTGATAACTGATCATACTGGGAAGGCAGAGCTGCTGAATTCTTATTTTGTTTCTGTTTTCTCTGAATGATCTTTGTACTGGGAAAAGCAGGAAAAAATGGGAGTTGATACCCACAATCAGTTGAGCAGATATTAAAAAAGTACCTAGCTGTCCTTAATATATTCAAGTCAACTGGCTCACATGGCCACTGTTTGTGATTTCTGAAGGACCATGGAGAATGAGATACCACAGGATTAAGGGAGACAAAATGTCCAGGTTTTTTGAAGAAGAGAAGGAACTGTTCAAATTATAGGTCAGTGAGCTTACCTTCAATTCCTGGGGGAAATATTACAACAGAATACTAAATGGACAGTGAGTAAATATCTAGAAAAGGATCCAGTGTTCACAGAAAGCCACCATGGCTTCATGAAGTAGAGGTCACAACCATTCCTTTTTGTGCCAAGATAACTAACTTGGTAGACCAGAAATCCAAAACATACAGTTTATCTACATTTTAGCAAAGCAACTGATACATGCTATTCTTGTTGAAAAGAAAGAGACTGACCAGATGAATTCAGAATGAGTTAAATGCCTGGACCCAAAGAGTAGATTAATGGTTCTATGTCACCTTACCAGGCAATCTCCAACAGAATGCTTCACATGTATCCATCAGTGCCTGTCCCCATGCTGTTTAACATTTCTATCAAAATCTATTTGTAAAATTTGCAGATACAAAACTGGGAAAGAAGCTTGATACTGGGTGACAGAGCCAGAATTCAAAAACATTTGAGAGGTGAAACCCTGGGATCATATCTAATACGAGGAAATTTAAAGGAGACGAATTTAAAGGGTTACACCAGCTAGGTGGCAATGTGGACAGAGTGCTGGAACTGAAATCTGCAAGACCTGAGTTCAAATCTGGCCTCAGATTTGAGGCCTCACTAGCTCTGTGACCTGAGGCTTGCTTCCTCATCTGTAAAACAGGATTACAGAACCTATCCCTCAAGGTTTTTGTAGGAATAAAATTAGGTATTTCTAAAAATGTTATTTCAAACTGTAAGGGCAATAGAAATGCTAGCTATGATGATGTAAAGAACTGTACAAGATGGAGAAGACTGTTCATCTGAAGATCTTGAAATTTTAGTGCACTAAAAGTTCAAGAGTTAGCAGTGGGACATGACAGCCAAGAAATATGATGAGATCTCTAAGCTATATCAAGAGAATTCTGGCATCAGAAACAAAGAGAACCAAGTTCCACTGTACTAGTACTCTTGTCTAAGCACATCTGGAACAGCGTTCAATTCTGGGCTATCACGTTTTAGAACAAAGAACACAGTAAAAGCTTCAAGTTCATGTTTTATGAAGCAGCATGGTACAACGGTAAGAGCTCTGAAATCAGAAGGCCTGTGTTCAAATCCTGGCACTGCTATTTTCTTCTCTGTGACCTCCATTAAGTTAGTGAACATCCGTGATTTCCTCATCTGTAAAATGAGGGGGTGAACTCAACAACTTTCATGCTCTCTTCCAGGCCTGAGTCTACAGATCTATGATGGTAAGGAGACCACATGAAAAAAAAAAGAAATATCTAGCTTGAAGAGAAGACTAGGCGGGGGGGGGGAGGGGCCTGGTAGCTATCTTCAAAAATCTGAAGGGTAGTCACATGGAAGAGGGATTACACTGGTTATGCTTTGCCCCAGGTTTTATACCCAAAGGCAAACCTAAGAGCAATATATGGGAAATAGCAAAGGAGCAAATTTAGGCCTCCCTCATTAAACTGTAAGCTCCTTGAGGGCAGGGATGATCTTTTGCCTTTTTCCAACCCCAGCACTTGGCACAGTGCCTGGCATGTGGTAGGCCCTTAATGTTTCCTGATTGTAAAGAAAAGTTTCCTAACATTTTAGACTTCTCCAAAAGTAGAACGGTGCTTAAGAGGTGGACAGTCTTTCTCACTGGAGGTCACCCAGCAGGGGCTGGATAGGTACCTGTTGGGCAAGTTAGAGAGGGAATTATTTTTCAGGTACAGGTTGGATGTCCCTTCCAACTGTGTGATTCTGTGAGACACTGTCCCGTCCCATCCCATCTGAGAAAAGATATTATCCTTCTTGGCTCGCTCTTCACAAAGTGCATTTTCTCCTCTGAAATCATCTTGTTAAACATTTATTACAATCATTTCTATATATGCTGCAACCCCCTACTGGATTATGATCTCCATAAGAACAGGGATTATGCCTTATTAATCCTGTATCCTCCAGGCCCTGGCAAAGTACTCAGCTCCTAGTGAGCATCTGTAAATCTATTACTCCTCCACTAAAGTTCTACTCCAATGGCTCATTGCTGTATGAAAGTGAACCTGGGTTCTCAAAGGCTACAACAACAGAATGCAAGCCCTGACAGGTCCTACCCAGCCAGCAAGGTTTCATGTAAGCGCTGGCTGACTGTCATTCAGGGACCAACATGGGTCAGTTCAGAGGGGCTCATCGTCATAAGACTGTCACGAACCCTACAGGGATGGACCAAATATAATCAAGGTCTGGACTAGCTAAACAGAAAAAAGCTTAGCCCCAGAGAGAACACAAAGGGATAAATTTTTCAATCATATCAGTTCTGAGGCCATTCACTAATTCACAGAGGCTAATGAGCCTTATTGATGAAGTACCCACACTGGTGAAATCATAGATTCTGAGAGATTAAGAAATAAATTATTACTATTTTCCATAAGAAAATTCCTTTTTACTTTATAGGGTTTTCCTTTTTTTTTTTTTTTTGAGCTTATTGTAATCCTTTGCACATTCTAAATCCCTTCCTGTGGTCACTACTGTTGTCATTGGCACCAGCACCATCAGTATTATCACCTCACATTTACTCAGTCTTTACATACATCATCTAATTGGATCTTCCTAAATGCCAGGTGAGGTAGGTCATCATTAGTACTAAGTGTCTTGTCACAAGTCACACTGCTAATAAACAGCAGGGCTGAGATGCAAATTTAGGCCTTCTGATTGCTAGTTTAGTGATTTCTACTACAGCTAACAATGACAACAAGCAATATTTGTTAAATACCTGGTATGTGCTCACTAAGCTCCGCCACAGAGATAAAATATTTTAATGAAGTACAATTCCTGTTCTGAGGGTGATCAGTAATAAAGGAAAACTACCATAATACACAATTTTATGTGCTAATTTGAATATCCAGTTCTTAGAATCAGAGTCCCTAAAGATAGGAGAACACTTAGATATAAGAGAATAAATACAATCTAGACATAATCATAATATGTAATAATTGATATACTCTGGTCCTCACTGCTGGTTAGGGCAGATAGGTGGAACAGTGGACAAAGTGCTAGGCCTGGAGTCAAGAAGACCTGAGTTCAAATACAGCCTCAGACACTAGCTGTGGGACCCTGGGCAAGTCACTTAACCCTGTTTGCCTCAGTCTCCTCATCTGTAAAATGAGCTGGAGAAGGAAATGGCAAACCACTGCAGTGTCTTTGGCAAGAAATCCCCAAATGAGGTGATGAAGAGTTGACCATAACTAAAAATGACTGAATAAATAAAATAAGTTAAAATAAATTTTAAAAATACATATTTGTACTGTAGATTAAAGTGTATTAAGGCATAAAATACTATTAAAAATGTTTGCGGAATGCTAAGAGAATAAATCTTAACTTAAAAATTCAAACACTTTGTGATAAATAATAAGTATAATGCTGAAAAACCTAAAAAGATAAGCAATCTGCAGATTCTTAAAAAAAATAATAATTTATTCAAATTCTGTAGGTAACAGGTACAGAATGAAATAACCATATATAATATGGTATAAGTGACAAGAACAACAATAACAAAAATCAAAACTGAATGCTGTGCATTATAATGACCAAGTGGGAGACTCTATAACGTTAGACTTCATTGATGTGCTAGTTAGTTACGCTGCACTGATTTGCGTTTCCTTTCCTCTAGAAGAGGAGTAGGGAAGGAGATTTTAAGGTGACATAAAAACAAAAGATGTCTATCACTAATTTTTAAAGCTTGCCATTCCATTCTCATGTCTGTATCAAGGATGGCCTCAATATATGTGTGAATTGGCCTCATAAAGATTTTGGAGAGATAAGAAAAAACACATATGGATTAACAGTTACTCAGACTATCTTTCTCCTCTCTTCTGGATTTTTACACATCCTGGATATTCGCCTGCCTTTCAGATCACTGTGTCATTTGTAGCACAGATGTCTTCTACTCATACTTGATCTAATTAGAATGTGAGATCCTTGAGGGCAGAGACTATGTTTTTATCTTTCTTCGTATCCTGTCATTAGCACAGTGCCTGGCAGATAGTATTTACTTAATAAATGCTTGCTGACGGACTGACTTGATCTAGTCTAATTATTCTTTGCATCTTTCTTTGGGTTTTATTTCTATCTGCTCATGTAGCACATCAAGGCAGTGGTGTTAAATATTACAGCTTCACTGTCAATGACTGAGAGAATAACTTGTTTAAAAAATAAAGTCTGGGCAGATATTTTCCAATTCTTTGTCTGTTCTTTGTTTTCCTTCAGCTTCCATTCTTAAGTGATTTCAAGGTAATCTGGCTTACCTGGTTCTCTCACGTGTGGTAAGAACGGTGCTAATTTGGTGTAAAAGGCAAGTGAGACGCTAACAGGTATCATAGGTGGAGCAGTCTGGCTACCTGCCTCACTGCTCAGGGGGAGCCTTGAGCAGCCCTCCACCTTCCCCTGACATCCACCACCACCAAAGTCTTTTTGCCCGACACCCTCACTCTTGCTCCTTGTTTCTGTCTATGGTTATCCCTGTATAACAATCTATATACTGGACAGTGGTTCTAGAGGACCAGTTCTCAAAGTATACTCTGGGGACCTGAGGATGCCTGAGACCCTTGGATGGGAGCAAGGGACTTGAGGTCAAAACTTTTTTTATAATTACACTAAACATTTCATTTTCTAACACAGTAAATCTCAATAAATATAACCCATATAAGAAAAAACTTGGAGGAGTCTCAAAAATGTTAAGGGTACAGAGGAGTTCTAAGACCACAAAGTTTGGTAACTGCTGATCTCAGATGGGTGAATTAGACTGACTCTTTAAAAGAGTAAAAACTCAGTTTGCCTTTTTCCCCTTGTCATTTCAATTATGAGGCTCAGCCTGGAGGGAAATGCAATCACAAGCCTCCCTGTGCCCTGGCTGACCTCCCAGGAATGCCTTCCTGATTCTGGAGGGGGGAGAAAGTAGTGTTTTATCTTGATTTTGTATCCTTTTAAATTGTTTGATTTCCTACTAACAAAGTTGGTTTTAATTACATCTTATGATACACATTGCCTTACTACAGTTTAAACCTTGAACCTGAATTATTAGAGTAGCCTAGATTAGACTGGTCCACATCATCATGTTTTCCATGTAAAAAGGACAGAAATAGAGGATTATGTATGAAATCATGAATATGCTATGTACAGTTAGTTTTTTTAAAAAAAAATACATATCGGGGCAGCTAGGAGGTGCAGTGGATAGAGCTCCAGCCTCGAAGTCAAGAGGACCTCAGTTCAAATATGTCCTCAGACACTTGACACTCACTAACTATGTGACCCTGGGCAAGTCATTTGACCCTGACTGTCTCACCAAAAAAAAAAAAAAAAGCAAAAAAAAAAATACATATCAACCATAACACACTAGTACTAATGTTGCGCTCCTCATTGTGTCTCCTTCTGAATTTCATTCTGCTCTCTTCTGAATATTTTGTTTAATTGATGCTTTCTTTTTTTTTGTACCACTATCATCACCCCCTGTATTCTCCAACACCATTCTTCTCCCCCAATAAAAACCCTCCCTTGTAACAAATAAGTATAGTCAAGCAAAAAAAAAAAAAAAAACAACAATTTGTGCTGTATCAGTATCGCCTGAAAATATATACCTCATTCTGCACCCACAATCCATCTGTGCCAAGAAGTTGATCATCAGTCTCTTTGGGGTATGACTGACTGTGGCACTGGTCTGAGCTGCAGCTCTTCACAATATGAGAGTCAGTATACAAACCATTCTCCCACTTTTGCTTGCTTCACTTTACTCAGTGACAGAGGTCTTCCCAGATTTCTCCCGTATCATCTTACAAAAGAGTTTATATCCTAAACTAGTAATACCACTGGCTGACATATCCCTCTGCTTGACAAAGGAGATCAAGTGTTTGCTGATATCATCTAGAGCAGGGGTTCTTAATATGGATGAACTTTTTTTAAAAAAATATTTTGATTACTGTATTTCAACATAATTGGTTTCCTTTGAAATATTATGTATTTTATTACATGCATTTAAAAATATTTTGAGAAGGGTCATCAGATTGCCAAAGGTGTCTACAACACAAAAAGATTAAGAATCCTGGAGCCTTTTGGCCTCTTCAAAATGGTAGTAACTACTTTGCATCAGTTAAGCTAATAAGCAGTGATTGTCAATGTCAATGTCCATTCTTTGAATTATTTTCTCTTTTAAAATTTCAATAATTGGTTGAAACAAATCTGGATAGAAATGTCAAAACTGCTGGAGAGAAATATCATAATTTCATAATTGCATCTTATTTTTTAAATTTTTTTCTTCTTATTTAGTATTGATTTTAAACTCTGCTCCAACAAGTCAATGGTCTACCTGATTTATAAATGACTTTCATTTATCATTAGTCAGTCACCTTAACCTGTCAAGATATGGTCAGTTTGAATCTCTGTACTGGTAATAAGTATTTTCCATAGTCAGAACCTTGTGAGTCATGTCATGAGTATTTTCTTCAAAAAGAAAGTGCGCAAAGTCTTGAGGTCAAGATGAGGAAGTGATCAGTAGCAGAGCAGCTCAATTTCCACGCAGGTACTCCAGGAAAATATAAAACAATAGAGCACCAGATCAAATAATGATTAGGAACTATAGAGAGTATCTGTCTAGCTTGGGTCAGCAAAAGGGGACACTTAGAAATCTTTGGGCATAAGGAGGGGTCTCTGCTAGAGGTACCAGAGCGGGAGAACTGCATCTTAAGGATCATGCAGCTGACTGGCACCGTCACTAAGCCCCACGGGCAGTTAAGCACCCAGGAGGGAAAGAAAGTGATCAGTTTGCAGGGCTTCAATGCTCTGCAAGCTTAAAGCTGAAGAACTGAGACTCCTCTGACAATCGTAAAGAGCTGAGCACTCTGTCCAAGGGATCCTTGGACTTGCCAGAACATTTGGCACAGCAGACACCAGCACAGGGGAGGACCAGATAATACAAACAGCAGACTTCCATCTCAACCAAGAGTGCAGGAATAGGGGAAACCTGGCCCTGATAAGACATTCCAATTCAGGAAGGAAAATTCATAATATGAATACCAAAAACAGACACCAACAGTAAAATAAGAAATCAGCAGACTAAAAATAGAATCACCAGACTACCAGAAAACCACAGCCAAAAAGAAAAGTTTGGATATAGTACTGTAAGGTATTATAAATGAAAACTGCTCAGACCTGACAGAACCAGAGGGCAAAGCGAAAATGTACTCCATCAATCACCTCCTGAAAGAAACTCTAAAATGAAAAATTCCCATGAAAATCATAGCCAAAACCTTGACATGTCTTTGGGATGAGGAAACTTGCAGGTCAAAGAAAAAATAATTCAGGAAGACAGAAAGAGTTCAAGGACCAAAGAACAGTTAGTAGCACACAAGCCTTGGCAGTTACCACTGTAATGCATAGGACAGCTTGGAACAAGGTCTTCTAAAAGGCAAAAGATAAAGGCTCACACCCAAGAACAATTGAGTGGAATCCTAAAGGGAAAAAAATGGACCTTTAATCAAACAGAGGAATTTGAAGCATTACTGATGGAAACACCAAAACTTCAAAGAATCTCTGAAATGCAGACATCTAGAAAGATAATGACTTTGAAGTAAATGAAAGGGACTACAAAATAAGAAAGGGTTCAAAAAGAGAAATAAGTGTTTGCTCAGAACATTAATTTCCTTCAAGGGTCATAGAGGGAGTTAAATAAGACAGAAGGCCGAAAAGTGGTTTTCTTCTATTTTGATGCTCTTAAGCGAAGAAATAAAAAGGAGGGGGAAATGAAGACACTCGGGAAGAAAGGAGGAGAAAGGGGGTAGAACTTATTTCACATACTAAAGGTTCATAATAAAAAAGAAAACTACATACATGAAGTTAGAGGTAAAGGAAACAAGAGTCACAAGAATCTCACTTCCATGAGAACTGAGCATGGAGGCTCACACTCACATATATGCACTCTAACAAACACAAATACACAACAAGAATATAGTTTAAAAATAATCAAATTGAAGAAACAGGGAGAGAGGGTATTTAAGAAAGAGTAAAATAAAGGAGGGATTAGTCTCAAGCCAAACAAATTCAACTTTTAAGAGTGGATCGTGAAGGGGAGAGTAAAAGGAAAGAAAAGGTAAAAATCTGTGATTAGAATTTGGACAAGAGACAATAAGAAGAAAAGGTCTAAGAAGCTAGGGTGGAGGGAAATACACAATAGATCATTATTGTGAACATAAGTGGGATGAACTCACCAATAAAATTAAAAAGGGCAGCAGAAGGGATTAAAAAGGAATTGTGGGAAGACAGTACATGTTATGACCCAGAGAAGCACAGATGCCCCACAAAAACAGCAAGAAAACTAAAAATTGCACCAGGAGTAATGGTAAAGAATACCAAAGAGACTATAGCTATAAGTTCCAACATTAATTTTCCAGGACTATACAAAAACACTGCCAAAATCCTGTAAAGGTTCTGAACGGAGACAAGCCAGGGCAACCAGCAGGTGAAGTGCACATGGACCCAGAGCAGGAGATAAGGTCAGACCAGAAAGCAGACAGCACAACAGGACAAGGCCACCCAGTCAGTACAGCACCAGAGCACAGCAGGCTTTAGGGTCAGATCAGCAGCGAGCAAGCTGGCTTCTAGACCCAGGCAGCCCAGGCCTCAGCCACAGCAGGGGAAAGAGCAAGCACAACCCATGGGAAGAAATGCTACAATAGGAAAAATCTAAATTTTTAAACAATTGTTTCCACGGTGTTTCTGTCTAAAACCCAGGGTTCAGAATTTTTCCCCCACAAAGAGTAACAATATTGTAAAGAAAAACAAGTTTAAAAGATTTAATAACTCTGGTCAATGCAACAGATGACCATGACCACAGAGGACTGAGAAAGCATACTACCCTGGGCTGACAGTTTCAAGGTAAAGAAGGAAACAGATTTGTTGTGCTTAACTGTATTTGTTACAAAGATTGTGCTACTCAGTTTGTTTTTGGTTTTAGATTTTTTAATGGAAGGAAGTAGGGAATTTGAGGAAGAAGAGTTTAAAAATGAATTTTATTTTTATAAAGGGAGACCACACAGGCCTCATAACTCATTTTGTATTTTTTATATAGGTAGCAGTGGCCACAGAATCACCTAATGACCAGTAAATGGAGAGAAGTCTCTCTGTACTACGAGGGCTGGTTCTAAGAAAGGAGACACAGTCTGTTGCTGGGATCATACTGTTATTTTTATACATCTAAATTAGGAATTGTTTTTGAACGTGTAAATGTATACTTCTGGAGGAAGTATCACTTTAATGTTTTTTTAAAAGAACTAAATTTACAATAAAATCAATTTTTTAAAAAACTCTCATTCATAGGACAATGAAAAACACCCCAAAAGACAGCAATAAAAAAAATGTCAAAGATCAAAAGGGACAGCTGTTTTACCTGCTCTTTAATGAAGAATTAGCCAATTTCATCAAAGTAAATGGTACTTATCTAAATCTCATTTGGGGGATTTTTCTCATTATTTTCTATTACAGTTTTATTTCAGCAATACAACATAAGGTCCTAGGAGGGTGAGTAGAAGTTGTTTCACTTATACCCGCAGGACCTAGACCAGTATCTTGAATTCAATTCAATTGTTTTTCAGTCATGCCCAACTCTTCATGACCCCATATGGGGTTTTCTTGGCTATATACCAGAATAGTTTTCTATTTCCTTCTCTAGCTCATTTTACAGATGAAAAAACTGAGGCAAGGTGCTTAATGTCTGTTAAAACAGAAACTGAATTTGCTTAACTAAAAAGAAATAATTATGTTTTTGCATTTTTAAGTGAAGTAAGGACCAAAAAAAGGAAGTATTTTAATCTTTCTACACAATGAATATCTAATGAATTAATAGAATGGTGTTTTTCAAAAAATAAAAGAATTAAATCCAAGGGATACAAAACTGACTTTATAAATGTGAAAAAGCATAATTTGGCACTCAGAAAAATACTTAACTTTTTCCAAAATAATTAGATTACTAAAGAATTGAATAAATGACCAGTAAAACATGCCCACCTCAGCTTCATATTTTATTTTTTCTTCTTCTAAAATTCGCATATATTCCTCTTTCTGATGTTCAAATTCTGATTTGAGAAAAGTATGTTCATAGCGAAGCTTGTTATATTCAGTTCTATATTTTTCTACCTCCTAAATTAGAAGACAGAAAATAATGTTAATTTAATTACATAGATAAAATATTTATTTGATATTCAATACAGACATCACATGCACGCTAAAAAAAAAGTCTATAAAAAAAGCAAAGATTACCCCACAAAATAAGAATGAAACTTTCCATTTTTGGTACATTTTTGGAAAGATGCGTATTCAGTAAAATAGTAAGTTTTTTTCTTCATTGCCTTTTATAAGAAAACAGAATGCATCCATATACAAAACATTCTGATCTTTGAACTTCATAAAATATCATTTCAGAATATAGTAGACTATTCTCAACTAAGTATGTATAAGAAATATCTGCAATGTTATGAATTTGATCAAATAAAAATATGATCAAAGAAAGAGTAACAATCTACTGAAAGTAGAAAAGAATGAATGAAAAGTAATGAGGGCTATTTTAATGTGTAGCAAAAATCACATAAAAAATTATAGTAATAGTTTAACTGAACTAAACACATCACCCTGAAAAGGCAGTCATTCAAATCCAGCTGAACCCTGTGCCTAATAAGGCTTCTGGGTTGGTCAGATCCTCCTAACACTTTATGAAAATTGCTAGTTGTTAGAATTAACAAGCAATCTTAGTCATAAGGCAGCAGAGATGCAGGAGAGCCATCAACTCAAAAATGAATGAGAAAAGGAATTAATGAGAGCAAACCTCCAGAAACACAAACCCAAGGGGATCAGAATCTCCAGGTGTAGAGTCAGTTTATAAGCTAGACAAGAAAATGAATGTCATTAATTGCCAGTCATATTTTTGTCTGGACCAAAACTGATCTTTTCCAACTTGATCACTCACCTTATTCACCAGGCTTGGCTCTTAATGACTTTAGGCTGTTTCGAAATATCAAATCTACACTAACAGACTGAATTCTTGTCACCATTAAAGGATATTCAAGAGAATATACTCTAAGTTCTAAAGGCAATTTCAAAAGATGGGTTTCAAAAATACTGAACAAATTCAAACAATCACAGTAACAATGGAATACTATTTTGTCCCAAGGTGATGCATTTGAAGGAGACGACATTCATTTAGATTCCTGGATTCAGGGTTCTGACGTGTTTGTTACAAAATTCGTCACATTTCTTCAGTACTGATGTTTTCTCTACTTCATACATTACATTACAAATCATAGTAAATGTTCACTTTGTGAGATTATTTCATGGTCATACTCCCTTAAATACTGAATTCTGTCTACTTTATAAATTACTTTACTGTCATAACAAATATCCACTTTGTTAGATTATGTGGAAGTCAAGCTCCCTGTACCAAAATCAACTTTTCACAGTAGCACATCATCATATGAAAATAACTGGGTTTTGAAACCAGTTTACTTACTTCATCTAGATTCCGAAAACGTTCTCTCATTGGAGTTTCTAATTCTTGTTGTATTTGGGTTCTTAACAATTCCAATTTCTGAGGTGTCAATACCTATTATATGGAAAAAGCCCTAAATATTAAGTCAGGAAAACTGAAATTAAGTTCTTACCAAATTTCAAACTTATCAAATCATGGGCTGGATATATCATTAAGAAATTATTGGGTCAAGTACCCTCTTTTCAAATATATAAGGTATGAGTATGTCCATTTTATATAAAATATGTTGGACTGGATCTACAAAAATTGTTATAGTACTGCTAATTTTACTCTAATCACAGCATCAATAGTAAGGAAATTTGACAACATGGTGCATTAGGCACTCTAACTTCGTACTCAGAACTGACAAAAATTCAACAGACATGACTTAATAACAATCAGTCGCTGATGTTCAAGTAGTTACTGGGAACAACATGGAAAAAGGCTACCATGGTGAACAGGGAAATTGATATTTCATTATTTTCTGATGAAAATTCAGTTATAACCATGCAACTTGGCCTCCTGGACAAAACTAGTAACTTCAACTGAACTAGAAAACCTGATTTTCTAGACTGATTGGAGAAAAATCCCACCCTTCTCAATACTGCCACTGAGATATCTATAAAAGAGAATGACATCATTTATTCATTCACAAATACATATTAAGTGCTTCAATATTTAACTAAGTACTAGCCTTTTGTCCCATTTTAATCTGCTATTCCTGACCTGCTTATGATCATCCACGGAAAAGTACCCCCAGTCTTGGGGTCAGAGGGCCCACGAGCACAGGGTTACTCTAGATACCAAGAGCAGAGGACAAAGGTAGGGATTGACTACGAGACAATTCCACCCTTCAAGAGGATCACGGTCTAGCTGAAAAGTTAAGCAAAGCACACAAATAACTCTGAATAGCCGTAGTGTAAAGAGCACTGGATTTGGAATCAAGAAAACGAGGATTCAAATCGAGTCTCTGCTAAATGTCTGAATCTGGGGAAATCACTCCATCTCTAGGGGCGTCAGTTCCTTGTCTGTAAAATAAGGGAATCGGAAGGCATCTAAATTCTCTTCCAGCTCTAAACTATTGTTCTATGAAAAGTGTCAGAAAAGAAAAACCAACCAGAAATTGTACAACAAGGGCATTAGGGGCCAATTCAAAGACAACACAAAGTTTCGAATGGCGGTGTCATCCCAAGACTGAGCTCAGAAAACGGAACAGGTTTAAGGAGAAAAGACAATAAGCTTAGTTACAGACACAGGGACTTTGCAGTGATAGTGAGACATTCACAGCAAGACCTCTTACTGGCAGGTGAAGGAGCAAATCTGGAGCGCTTAAGTGAGGTTAACTCTGAATATGGAGATTTGTAACTCACCTACATAGAAGTGGTAGTTAAAATTATGAGAGTGAAAAAGTACAAAGAGTGAAGAGGCCAACGACAAAACTTTTGGTAGCAACCACCGTAAGAGATCAAAATGATGGTGTGAAATCAGCATAGGAGATGGAGTAAGAAGAATGAGACAGTAGCAAGTGAACCAGAAAAATATGGTATCTCTAACAAAAGGAAATAGACATATCCAATATAAAGGAGGGGGAATTAATAGCATAAAATCTTAAAAACAATCAATGTGTGATTGAAAAATAAAAGAGTCTCTGGATATGGTAATCAAGGAGTTAAATGTGACAGAAGGGGAAAGATAGGGAGAAGCAAAATTACAACAAGCTGAAGAGAGTGTAAAAGGTTGAGAGTAGAGGCAATGAGTATAGAGAGTCTTCCTAGAAGTTAAGCAGTAAAGGTGAAGAGAGATATGAGATGATAGTCAAATTGGATAGAAGAGTCAAAGGAAAAGTTATTTTGCTTGTTTTTTTTTTCCA
This sequence comes from Vombatus ursinus, assembly GCF_900497805.2. Taxonomy (NCBI): domain Eukaryota; kingdom Metazoa; phylum Chordata; class Mammalia; order Diprotodontia; family Vombatidae; genus Vombatus; species Vombatus ursinus. Next base: position 9,566,713 of record NW_020951112.1, on the reverse strand, counting down.
GATTGAGAAGACCTAAGCAAGTATTTAGGCAGACAAGCAAGAGCCAATGAAGGGACTGGATATGCATGGGAAAGAGAAAATAAACTGATGGAGCAAAGTGCTAAAAGAGCAGGAAGGAAAGGGATCACAAGCAAAGTTAGAAGGATCAGTCTTAGTAAAGACTAGGAATGCTTCCCTTTCAGGGAAGAGAGAGAAGCAGGAAAGACTGGATGAGGATGTATAATAGTTTAGAGAAATGGAGGAAGAGAGTGGAAGAACATGTCTGCACACACATGGTAAAACCGAAATCAAATAGGACGTGGTGACTGTTGTTCTGTTTTTGTTTGTCCTTTGTTTACAAAGAGGACCAATGACATCATAGGATGTGTGTGAACTGGATTTAAGTGAGGCAGAGCTGCACAAAGTTGTCAGCCTCACTTCTCTCTTCCAGTCATCAAAGTCCAGCGGCAGGACAAACGTCAAGATGACTGGCAATGGCCAGGAATGATGCCACGGATGACCTTAGTGTCTTCAGTGTCTGACCAAGCCAAAAGTAGGGAACAGGAAAACAGGTGAGAGTTAGAAGGGAGAGAAAAAGGATTTTCAACAGCTGTGGTGAAGAATGATTTCAAGAATCAGTTAAGTTTAGAACAGAAGTGAGCTGTGAGAACCCAATCAAGGTTACAGACCACAAATTTGCAGTGGTTGAAAAGAGTTCACTTTCATGAGTAACACTGGGCATCCTAGGAACAGGAATGGAAAAACTGAGTGTTTGGTTTACCATACAATCATAAATCTAGAGCAGGAAGGCATATTCAAGGTCAAATATTGTAACTCTCTCATTTTAGAGACTGAGGCCCAGAGACTGTCTAGTTACGTTGTCAGTGGCAACATTTGAACCCAGGTCCTCTGTCTTAAGTCACTGCTCTTTCTATGGATAAGCACTAGCTGGTCAGGAAGAGTGACCATCAGCTGGCAAAGGCTTTGATGGCACTGGCTAGGAAAATATTAAAGTGTCAGACTACAGAGTCAATGTTGAGTGTAGAGGAAAGTAAATCCACTAAGAGAAGTAAACTGAAGAAAGATTCAGAGATGGGTGAATACAAGGATGAAATGTAGCTTTAGTCTAAGTGCAGGGGATTCAGCACTTAGAGATACTATAATTCAAAAAAAGGGAAACATCCCAAGCGTGATCAAATCGACGTACGGCTGACATGGGATGAGAGAAGGAAATCATTGAGTTAAGGAATTGTGGGTACAGGTTCTCAGAGGGCATAGTCAACAGTCAAAAACAAGTGTCTCCATTTCCTTTTCATTCTCTTCTTAACTTTCCGGAGCGTAGCTTCAGACCTCACCATTCAACAGAAACAGCTCTCTCCAAAGCTCCCAATGGCTTTTTCTCAATACTCATCATCCCTGACCTCTCTGCAGTCTCTGACACTGCCAATCACTTGCTCCTTCTAGGTTTTCATGACACTAGTCTCTCTTACTTCTCCCCCACTCCCTTACTTTCCCTTTGCTGGATCTTCATCCAGGTTGTGCCCAATAACTGTGAGTGTGCCCCAGGGCTCTGGCCAGGGTCCTCTTCTTCTCTCCTTTAATACTGTTTCACGTAGTGATCTCATCAGCTCCTCAACTGTCATCTTTACACTGTCTTAGAGATATGTCAAGCCTACTTACCCAGCCCTTATCTCCAGACTCTCATCTCTAAATTCCTATTGGACATGCTGGATTTTATGCCTTGTAGACATCTTAAATTCAACATGCCCAAATTAAACTCATGTCATTTCCCCCCAAAAGAACTTTCCCATTTTGAACTCCCCCATTACTGTTGAGGGCTCCACCATCCTCAGTCATCTACACTCATAACCCAGGTGCTCTCCTCACCCTCTCAACCCCACCACATCCAGTCTGTTTCCAAATGCTGTCCATTTTACCTGTGTGACATCTCTCACGCTAGCCCCCTTCTCACTTACGACACTGCCATCACTCTGGCGGAGGTCCTCTTAACGTAACACCTAAATGACTTATTGTGACAGCTTTCTAGTTGCTGTCTCTGCCCACTCCAATCCATCCTCCACTCAGCTGTCAGACTGATCTTCCTAAAATATCTGACTACTCAATTCAATAAACCCCAGTGGCTCTCTATCCCCTCCAGGATCAACAGAACATCTTCTGTTTGGCGTTCGAAGCCCTTCATAACCTGCTCCCTCCCAACCTTTCCAATCTTCTTACACGGTGCCTCCCCCAACCAGACCCCCCCACCTCCAAACCCCTGCCAACTCCCCATGTGTTCTGCAATCCAGTGGCACTAGCTTACTGTAATTCATCTCTTGACTATGGAGAATTGCACTTCCTGTCCCCCATGCCTGGAATTCTCTCCCTCCTCATCTGATGACTGGCCTCCCCGGCTTCAGTTAAAAGCCCACCTTCTACAAAAAGACTTGATGCGAATGTCTCCCCTCTGTTAATTATTTCTAACTTATCCTGGATATATCTTGTTTGTACATTTTGTTTCAATGTTGTCTCACCCACTGGACCTTGAGCTTAAGAGCAAGGACTGTTTGTCGCCTTTATTTGAAGCCCCAGATCTTTACGCACAGTACACACTTCATAAATGCAAGCTGACTGACAAAGCACGGCTCAGGTTTTCATTCATTTTCCCAATTCACTCAGCTGCTCACACCCCTGCTCCAATCACTTCATATTAAACAAGCATACATATTGCACAGGGACCAGGATGATCCCTGTATTTTTATATATTTCCATGTGTCTATGCTGTCTCTACTATAGAATAGAAGCTCCTTGAGTATAGGACCTATTTTATTTATGTGTCTGAATCTTCCCAGAACCTGGCACATAACACATGCTTATAAAATACATGTTGACTTAGGATATTAATAGCTCATATTTACATAACACTTTAAGATGATCATTACAATCCTATAAGGTAAGTGCTCTTATCCCCATTTTACAGATGAGCAAGCTGAGGTCTAAAAAAGGTTAAGTCACTTGCCAAGTGTCCCATACCTAGTAAGAATTTATGTCTGGTTCAAACTCAGGTCTTCCTAATTCCAAGTCTAGAATGATTATGGGATAGGGTGAAAGGAAAGACTGTAGTCCAGGTGCAACATTACAGAGAAAGAGAGATGAGACAGGTCAGCAATGAGGACATAAAGAAAGCAGCATGAACAGAATCGGTACTTCAAAATGGAAATGGTTATTAAGGAGAATGTAGGTTACACAGGAATAATCTGTAATCATCAAAAGATACAAGAAGGAATATGCCAACTCCTCCTTCTGTCTCTTCTTAGTCCAGGGAAGTGACCTTCAGTGGAAAGTCGTAATGGAGGTGGTATCCTCAAGAGAGACAGGTTCTATTAAAGGGTGGACTGACTTAAAAGGAATGTTGAACATATCAAGGATATAAAGGGAATTTGTTTGAGGATAGAATTTAATAAATTCAATTCAACACAATACACATAAATTGTTGAACTGAACTGCAAAGAGTTGAGGTTTCAACCACATAGTTATAGTCCTATTAAATCAGAATAATAAAATACAGATTCACTAATTTGATATTTATACTAATTTAGACAAGATCGAGCTATAGTTTACCCTTTACATGACAATAAAGATTTTCTAGATAAATAATATAAACAAGCTATAAAAAGGAATAGTATAGAAGAGAAGGAGCAATTGTCTCCAAAAATTTTTGAACAGTAATTAGTATATCATCTGTGTGCAAAATATAAATTATTCTTATATATTCATTAAAGTAGTTCCCAAAAGGACAACCACTTGCCAATCTTTTTCTGCCTGGCTCCCCTTAATCTACAAGTAGAAAATAATAAAACTTCATTTGTTTCATAAAACTTACACTTCAGAATTTTCACTAATTCATACCAGCTGCTCTCTGTATTTGGGAGGACTTTGTTTTGTTTTAGCAAAAACCTGTAATTTCACAAATGCAGAGCAGCCCTGGTGAAGCTCCTTCCACAAGCACGTGAACAAGTCATTCGTAACTTGCAGCCTCATGAGAGCTGCCAGAGGGAGGGGGATGCCCATAGTTACAAAGTTAACAAACAGAAATAAAAGGATTTAAAGACAGGTCTTCTGACATTAAAGAACAGCTGACTGGCCACATGTCATCTCCTCAGAAGTTTGGGAAAATTAGAAATAAGTTACATGAGAGTAACTCATGAAATATATTAATTCGATAACCATCCCCAAATTATAACGATGATTTTGGAGAAGATTTTTTTTTTAAGTCTCAATTATACTGCCCAAAGATGTATAAGTGAATCAAGTGCAGAATTAAGACTCATTATACCATGAAAAAAATTTAAACAGATTATTACATTTGCAAAGCTACCATATGTATGCTACTTTTATATACCATTTTGCTTTTTAGGAAAAAATTAACTATTTGTAGCAGATATCTCAAATGTGTTTTTTCTCACCTGTAATTTCAATTCCTCTAAATCTTTAGTCTTCTCTACTAATTCCCCTCTTAGCTCAGCAAGAAGCAGCTGAAACTTTTCCTGAAGAGATAGTTTTTCATTTAAGAGTCGCTTGAGCTCACTTTGTGACTTTATGTACTCATCCTGTAACCTGATTTTTTTAAAAGGGAGGAGAAAAGACTTGGGAGTCAGTGTTAAGTAATTGGCTTTCCAATGGCATTGTTTTATGTTAAGCCAAACCAACATTACAGACAAAAATGATAAGAAGGAAATAGTCTATTAAACTGGTAAATATTTTTTCTTTATTGTGTTTCACTTAATTTCTTTTTTATTTTTAATTAATTTATTTTTAGTTTTCAACACTCACTTTTATAAGACTTTGAGTTCTAAATTTTTTCCCCTCCCTCCCCAAGACAACATGCAATCTGATATAGGCTATACATGTATGATCATATAGACATATTTTCACATTAGTCATGTTGTGAAAGAAGAATCAGAATAAAAGGGAAAAACCACGAGAAAGAAAAACAACAAAAAAAGAAAAAAAGAGCAAATAGTATGCTTCAATCTGAATTCTGATTCCATAGTTCGTTCTGGATATGGATAGCATTTTCCATCATGAGTCTTTTGGACTTGTCTTACTCAGGATTGGGGAACCTGCGGCCTCATGGCCACATGTGGTCCTGTAGGCCCTTAAGTATAGCCCTTTGACTGAATCCAAAAATTTGGACTCAGTCAAAAGACCACACCCAAGGACCCAGAAGGCCACATGTGGCCTCGACGCTGCAGGTTCCCCCTCCCTGTGACTACTGTATTGCTCAGAAGAGCTAAGTCTCACAAAGTCGATCATCGCAAATGTTGCTGTTACTATGTACAATGTTCTCCTGGTTCTGCTCACTTCACTCAGTATCAGTTCATTCAAGTCTTTCCAGGTTTTTCTGAAATCCACCAGCTCACTATTTCTTATGGAACAACAGTATTCCATTACATTCATATACCACAACTTGTTCAGTCATTCCCAAGTTGATGGATATCCCCTCAATTTCCAATTCTTTGCCACCACAGAAAGAGCTGCTATAAATATTTTTGTATATGTGGGTCCCTTTCCCATTTTAATGATCTCTTTTGGATATAGACCTAGTAGTGGTATTGCTGGGTCAAAGGGTCAAATAGTATGCTTCAAACTGCATTCAGATTCCATAGTTCTTTCTCTGGATGTGGATAGCATTTTCCATCACAAGTCTTTTGGAATTGTCTTAGTCAGAATTGGGGAACCTGTGGCCTCAAAGCCACATGTGGCCCTGTAGGTCCTTATGGTTTTATGACCTGTAGGTCCAGAATGGTTGGATCAGTTCACAACTCCACCAACAATACATTAGTGTCCCAATTTATCCACATCTTCTGCAACATTTATCATTTTCCTGTTTTGTCACGTTAGCCAACCTGATAGCTGTGAGGTGGTACCTCAGAGTTGTTTCAATTTGCATTTCTCTAATCAATAGTGATTTAGAACATTTTCTCATATGACTATAGATGACTTTAATTTCTTCATCTGAAAACTGCCTGTTCATATTCTTTGACCATTTATCAATTGGGGAATGACTTGTATTCTTATAAATTTGACTTAGTTCTCTAGAAATAAGGCCTTTATCAGAGACACTGACTGTAAAAATTGTCTCCCAGCTTTCTGCTTCCCTTCTAATTTTGGTTGCATTGGCTTTGTGCAAAAACTTTTCAATTTAATGTAATCAAAATTATCCATTTTGCATTTCATAATGTTCTCTGTCTCTTGTTTGGTCATAAATTCTTCTGTTCTCCATAAAGCTGACAGATAAATGATTCCTTGCTCTCTTAATCTGCTTATAGTTTTACCCTTTATGTATAAATCGTGCACCCATTTTGATTTTATTTTGGTATATGGTATAAGATGTTGGTCTATGCCTAGTTTCTGCCATACAGTTTTCCAGTTTTCCCAGAAGTTTTTGTCAAATGGTGAGTTCTTAACCCAGAAGCTGGAGTCTTCGGGTTTATCAAACAGTAGATTACTATAGTCATTGACTATTCTATCTTGTATACCTAACCTATTCCACTGATCCAGTCTGATTTAATTTCTAACCCCATAATTATTTCTAAAGCAAATTTACTTCAAGAAAGTAATTATTATTACCTGTATTGAAACAGATTTTTTCTTCGCTTTTTTCAAGAAAAAGCAAAGAAAAGAAAAGATAATACATATCTTGATAGTAAACATCATCTTACACAAGACATAGTTAAGAGCCAATATTTTAACAAACCCAAAACAACTTTTCAAAAACCTTAACCTAAGAATAAGGAGGAAAAGATTCAACTGAGGAAAAAAAATTTATATCAAATATCTCTGGGGTCTGATATCCAAGATATATACAGCATTAACACAAATATGGAAAGCTATGAGCCATTCCCCAAGGGATAAATGGTCAAAATCTGAGAACTCATAGCTCCTAAAACAAGAATTGCAAATGTTTAATGACTGCATAAGATTGCACCAAATCACTACCATTTAGAAAAATGCAAATCAAAACAGATCTTAAAGTTTTACCGCCCACCTGGCAAACTGGCAAATCTGACAAAGGAAACAGTCAGTGCTAGAAGTGCTAAGGGAAAGACAAGGACACTACTTCACAGCTGGTGGAGCTGTAAACTGGTCTAATCAGTCTAGAAAACAATTTGGAATTATGCTAAGAAAGTGACCAAAATGTCTGCACCATCTTTTTCAAAACTGAGATAACAATCCCAGAGACACTACAATATTAATTACAGCTCTTTTTGTAGCAGCAAAGAAATGGAAACAAAGTAGATGCCTATCGACTGGGGAATGGCCAAACTGTGGTACATAAACGCAATTACCATGCCGTAAGAAACTATGAATGTGAAGAATTCAGAAAAACGTAGGGAGACATCTAGAAACTGACGCAGAGGGAAGTGAGTAGAGCCAGGAAGATATGCACTATAACAATGTAAATGGAAAGAATAAAAACAACTACATGCTACAGAATTATAATGACCAAGCTGAGCTCAAAAGAAGAGCTAAAAAAAATGAAGCCCCTTCCTTTCAACTGCGGTGGGTAACTAAGGGTGTGGAATAGTGTATATTTTTATATATAGTATAAGACATAGCCAAAGTGTGGTCAGTTTGGCTGAACTGCTTTTCTTTCTCTCTTTTTTCAAATCTTTGTTACAAGGGTTGGTCTGAGGGGATAAAGGGGAAGGGGAGGCAGGTTGGGGCGGTATATCTGAAAATGACATAAAGACAAAGGATAGTAATAAAAATAAAATAAACTTAAATATCTTATTCTAGAAAGTAAGAGAATTTTACCATTAGTTCCAGAACAAATATTAATCTTCAACAAAACAATATTAACTTCCAGCAACTACTTTTAATACTTAGATTAAAGGGGGGGGGGAATTGAAAGTAATTTACCTTGTGTGTTCAACTTTCAAAGTCTGGTAATTAGTTTTGTGATGTTCACATCGCAATCTTTCATCAATTAACATTTTTTGGAACTCTGATTGTGAATTCGTTAGCCCAGTAGCTCCACCAGGAGGAAAAATGTTGGCAAAAGCATCCATCTTGGTTAGTGGACTGACAACCATGTACGAACAAAATGTGGCTCAGCCTACCACTTTCAGTATTCTTTCCAGAAGTATTTTCTACCACCTTCTCTCTTTGACAGAATCCCAGGTGGCCAAATGATACCTGCACAGACAAATACACTTAATTAGCGTTCAGTTCATTCAAAGTGTCTTCAGTATTACACAATTTACTTTATCACTTTTCTTTTTATGTAACTATCCTCCATCTCTTCTTTCTTATCATTTATAGACTTAAAATAAACTGTTCATGTCTCTATTCAAAAGAAAGTATGTCCAAGATATGGAGGAAGATAAGGTGATATTAAAACATACATATCCCTTTCTTATAGTAATATAATTTAATATATATAGTATAATTTAAGACCACCAAGAATAAAAAGGGGGACTTCTCACAAAGGAAGAAATTCTGGGCACACAATAGAGTTTTATTTTTCTTTTTTTGGGGGGACTTTTTTATTTCTTACATATAATCAATGTTTCAAAATTTAAGGCATTATATGTATAATTTTCAAAAGATAAAAGATCACTTTCTCTTTTAAAAACAAAGGTTGCAGCAAAATGAAAAGGTGAAAATAACTTTCAGCAAATTCATATGTAATTTTATGATTTTTAGTTTAAATAGTCAGCACCACTTATAAACAGAGATGAAAAGTTTATTTTTATCCAAACATGCTAAAAGTCCCTGAATTTAAATATTAACTTTTCAGTACCATTTGAAAATAGAATATCTTTCAAAATAAGGGTTTTTGTAATAATTTCTTCTTTTTCATATATAACATTGTAAAGTTTGCCTTTCACATCATAAAAAACAAGTATCAGCAAAATAAAAATCATCTGAAATGCATCTGAAAACCATTTAGGTCCACTGGGATTACCTTAATTTTTTGTAAGAATAGACAAATAATTTCTATATAATACGTTAAATAATTTAAAATTTAAATTATTTGATTTATTATAATTGTCAAGTTTTCATTAATATAACCCAGCACTAGATAGTAATACGATACTTCAGAAATCATTTCAGTTGACAACTTAGGAACAATTGAGAAGTCCTATTTCTCTGAGAGATAGTGATAGATTTTGGGTGTGGTCAAACCACCCCAACTACATGAGTTGTAAGAGGCCCTAATAACACCCCTCATTCCACCAGAAAGTGGCATGAATAATGTGCATCTGAAGAGACTTAACTATAGAGGAATTTTGCATTCTTCACAGGAAAAGGGAGCCCCATTTAGTTCAGTGACCACCATGAGGCTAGCTAGATACAAAGCTACTTTAACTGCCACCAAGATCTATTCAGGAACTCCCAGAAGCATCTTGTCAATAGTTTAGACCATTTCCCCCTTATTATTTCTACACCCACTAAAAGGTAGAGGCATCTGGTTCTCACTTGTCTTCATGGGACTCCCTTAAGTTGCATAATGACTTCAAACATACCAACACTAGCTATGACCTCTTGTTCTAGACTCCTATTTCACTAAGTATAAACTGAGGAGAAAAAATACTACCCCCCCAAAAAAAGCCTTAAAGTCTTGAGTCACAAGATTTTTAGCAATAAGAAATTTATATAATTAAGATTTAATTCTGAATTATTTAAGAAAGCTACTAAAAATAAAAGTGGGAAATGGACAACAGAAATTACCTTGATATCAACTATACTAATTTCATACAGCAGTTAAACCAATGGATTTTGACTGCTACAATAAGGAGACTTAATCAGCAAACATTTAACTAATTTGTCAAATTAGGAGAAAATGCCCCAAAGGCAACAATGGATCAGAATGGAAATGAAGGAAACTGAGGAATGATGATGACAACTCTTAGTATCATTTGATAAAGAAAAAAGCAGTGGTGAGTAAAGCTAGTCTAAAGAAAGCTTGGCGAGGTATCCAAATTCAGCTAACTCAGACCAAAGGTGTTCAAGGATAAAAAAGAGAAAAAACTACAAACAGAAGAAAAATGGAAAAATGTGATGAAATCATTACAACAAATTGTTTCCCCCATCAAAGGTCGCAGACCCACCATACTTTGACCCTACCTGACAGTCACTGAAGTGCTTATAGACAAAGTAGAAATGACACTAAAGAGAAGAGAACAAAGATGGGAAAAAGTTATCTACAAAGGAGAGCTGTGCTAAGGTGGTACATTTATGAGAGCATGAAAGAACCAATTTACAAGGTATCCATAGGAGGGAAAGATATCAAGGACGTGACAAAATTCTTGGACCATAGTTCTAAGAAGGGGGGGGGAGGCAAAGAAAGAATCAACAACGACTGACCTAAATGCCTACTCTATCATTTATATAAAATCTTTTTTTAAAATTAATTTATTTGGAATTATAACAATCACTTCCATAGGCTTTTGAGTTTTAAAATTTTCTCCCTCTCCCTCCCGACCTCCCTCCCCAAAACGGCGAGCAATCTGATATAGGCTATACATATACATTCCTATTAAATATATTTTCACATTAAGTGATGCTGTAAGTAAGAATTAGAACACATAGGAGGAATCACTAGAAAGAGGAAACAAAACACAACAGAAGAAAAAAAAAATAGCAAATAGTATGCTTCCATCTGCATTCAAACTCCATAGTTCTTTCTTTGGATGTGGACAGCATTTTCCATCATGAGGCCTTTGGAGATGTCTTAGATCCCTGTATTGCTAAATAGGGTTAAGTCTATCAATATCAGTCATCACACAACATGGCTGTTACTGTGTACAATGTTCTCCTGGTTCTGCTCACTGCACCCAGCATCAGATCATACAAGTCTTTCCAGGTTTTTCTGAAGTCAGCCTGCTCATCATTTCTTGTAACACAATAGTATTCTATTATATTCATATACCACAACTTGTTCAGCCATTCCCCAACTAATAGGAATCCTCTCAATTTCCAAATCTTTGCCACCATAAAAGGAGCTGCTATAAATATTTTTGTACATGTGGGTCCTTTTCCCATTTGTATGATCTCTTTGGGATACAGCCCAAAAGTGCTATTGCTGAGTCAAAGCGGTATGCATATTTTTATAGCCCTTTGGGTATAGTTCCAAATTGCTCTCCAAAATGGTTGGATCATTGCACAACTCCACCAACAATGCATTAGCGTTCCAACTTTCCCACATCTTCTCCAACATTTATCATTTTCCTGTTTTGTCACATTGGCCAATCTGATAGGTGTGATGTGGTACCTCAGAGTTGTTTTGACTTGCATTTCTCTAATCAATAGTGATTTAGAGCATTTTTTCATATGACTGTAGGTGGCTTTAATTTCTTCATTTGAGAACTGCCTGTTCATATCATTTGACCATTTATCAATTGGTGAATGACTTGGAGTCTTATAAATTTGACTTAATTCTCTATATATTTTAGAAATAAGTCCCTTATCAGAGAGACTGGCTGCAAAAATTCTTTCCCAATTTTCTACTTTCCTTCTAATCTTGGTTGCATTGGCTTTGTTTGTGCAAAAAATTTTCAATTTAATGTAATCAAAAGTTATCCATTTAGCGTTTCATAGTGGTCGCTATCTCCTGTTTGGTCATGAATTCTTCCATTCTCCATAAATATGACAGGTAAACTATTCCTTACTCTCCCAGTTTGCTTACAGTATCAGCCTTTATATCTAAATCATGAACCTATTTTGACTCTATTTTGACTTTATGTTGATCTATGCCTAGTTTCTGCCATACTGTTTTCCAGTTTTCCCAGCAGTTTTTGTCAAGAATGAGTTCTTATACCAGAAGTTGAGGTCTTTGGGTTTATCAAATAATAGATTACTATAGTCATTGACTACTGTGTTTTGCATACTTAACCTATTCCACTGATTTCTTAGCCAGTACCAAGCAGTTTTGATGATTGCTGCTTCATAATACAATTTAAGATCTGTAATGATTAGGCCACCTTCCCCTGCATTTCTTTTCATTAGTTCCCTTGATATTCTGGACCTTTTGTTATTCCAAATGAATCTTATTATTATTTTTTATAACTATAAAATAATTTCTGGTAGTTTGATTGGTATGGCATTGAATAAGTAAATTAGCTGAGGCAGAATTGTCATTTTTATTATATTAGCTCGGCCTACCCATGAGCAACTGATGTTTTTCCAATTATTTAGATCTGACTTAATTTGTGTGAAAAGTGTTTTGTAATTGTGTTCATATAGTTCCTGGGTTTGTTTCGGTAGGCAGACTCCTAAATATTTTCTAATGTCTACAGTGACTTTAAATGGAACCTATTGCTGTTGGGCTTTGTCAGTAATGTATAGAAATGCAGAAGATTTACGTGGGTTTATTTTTCAGCCTGCAATTTTGCTAAAGTTGTTTATTATTTCAAGTAGTTTTTTACTTGATTCTCTAGGATTCTATATCATCGTATCATCTGCAGAGTGATAGCTTTGTTTCTTCTTTGCCTATTCTAACACCTTCAATTTCATTTTCTTCTTTTATCACTAAAGCTAACGTTTCCAGTACGATACTGAACAACAGTGGTGATACTGGACAGCCTTTTTTCACCCTGATCTTATTGGAAATGCTTCTAGCTTGTCCCCATTACATTATATAAAATCTTCTTGAGTCATCTATACATCAATTGAGCTCATCCTCAACAAGGGTATTAGTAGGGAATGAGCAAGATTTCACAAACCATATTCAACAATGGACTATATCTTTACCACTTGATAATCAACTGACAGATGTAGAGAATAAATGTAAGATCCCATTTTGTTTACTGTTTGCTAATTATAAAAAAATGAGACATGGCAGCACAAAATGCCACCTTACAGGCTCTTTTTTTTTTTAATTTCTTTTTCTCTTAGCTGGTGACCATTTTATTTTATTTTTTTAACATGAGTTTTTAAAACTTTGGTTTACAAATTTTCTCCCTTCCTCCCTCCCCACCCACCCTCATTAAAAAGGCAAGCATCTCGATACAGGTTATAGATGTGTAGTCATGCAAACCACTTCCATAGTAGTCCTGTTGTAAAAAACTATGTATATTTCCCTTCATCCTATCCTACCCCCCATTTATTCTATTCTCTCTTTGACCCTGTCTCTCCTCAGAAGTGTTTGCTTTTGATTATCCCCTCCCCCAATCTGCCCTCCCCTCTATCAACCCCCTGCTCTCATCTCCTTCCCCCCTTATTTTCCTGTAGAGTAAGATAGATTTCCAGACCCCATTGTGTATGTTAGTCCCTCCTTAAGCCAAAACCTATAATAAGATTCACGCATTTCCTCTCACCTTCCCCCATTTCCCCTCCACTGTAAAAGCCTTTTCTTGTCTGTTTCATGTGAGATATTTTACCTCACTCTACTTCTCCCTTTCTCCTTCTCCCAGTATAATCCTCTCTCACCCCTTAATTTTATTTTCCAGATATCACCCCTTCATCTTCCACTCACCCTGTGCCCTCTATCTATCTATACACACGTATAATTTTTTTCCTCCCACTACCCTAATACTGACAAAAGATGCATGAGTTACAAATATCATCTTTCCATGCAGGAATGTAAACAGTTCAACCTTAATAAGTCTCTTATGATTTCTCTTTCCTGTTTACCTCTTCCATATTTCACTTGAGTCTTGTATTTGAAGGTCAAATTTTCTATTCAGCTCTGGTCTTTTCCACAGGAATGCTTGAAAGTCCCCTATTTCACTGAATGACAATTTTTTACCCTGAAGGATTATATTCAGTTTTGCTGGTGATTCTAGGTTGTAGTCCTATCTCCTTTGCCCTCTGGAATATCATACTCCATGCCCTCCGGACACTTAATGTAGAAGCTGCTAAATCTTGTGTTATCTTGATTGTGTTTCCACAATACTTGAACTGTTTCCTTCTGGCTGCTTGCAATATCTTCTCCTTGACCTGGGAATTCTGGAATTTGGCTACAACATTCCTAAGAGTTTTCCTTTGAGGATCTCTTTCAGGAGGTGATCGGTAGATTCTTTCAATTTCTATTTTGCCCTCTGGTTCTAAAATATCAGGGCAGTTTTCCTTGATAATTTCTTGAAAGATGATGTCTAGGCTCTTTTTTTTTAATCATGGCTTTCAGATAGTCCAATAATTTTTAAATTCTCTCTCTTGGATCTATTTTCCAGGTCACTTGTTTTTCCAATGAGATATTTCACATTCTCTTCTATTTTTTCATTCCTTTGGATTAGTGTTACAGTGCCTTGATTTCTTAAATTGTCACTAGCTTCCAATTTCTCCATTCTAATTTTTAAGGAAATATTTTCTTCAGTAAGCTTTTGGACTTACTTTTCCATTTGGTTAATTTTGCTTTTTAGGGCATTCTTCTCCTCATTGGCTTTTTGGACCTCTTTTGCCATTTGGGTTAGGCTATTTTTTAAGGTGTTATTTTCTTCACTATTTTTTTGGGTCTCCTTTAGCATCACTCTCAGTTTTTCCTCTACTTCTCTTACTTGCTTCTCAAAATCCTTTTTGAACTCTTCCATGGCCTGGGACCAATTCAAATTTTTCTTGGAGGCTTTGGATGTAGGAGCTCTGGCTTCGTTGTCTTCTTCTGGTTGTATGTTTTGATCTTTTTTGTCATCAAAGTAAGATAATATAGTCTGACTCTTTTTGTGCTGCTTGCTCATGATCTCAGCCAATTATTTGAGTTATAAACTCTTTGTTAAGGTAGGAGTCTGTTTCCAGTGTGGAGAATGTACTGTCCCAAGCTTCAGGGGTTTTGTGCAGTTGTTTTCAGAGATACTTCTACGGACCTGTAAATTTTCAGTTCTTCCAAAGTGCTATGATCAAGGGCAAGGTGTTTACTCCTTTCCTGGCCTGTGCTCTGGTCTATGAGCACTCTTTTCTGTCTTGGAACTGTGAGGAGGGTTTCCTCCACAGCCACTACAAGCTCTACCACGCCAGAGCTCCTCCTCGCCCCAGGACCGCCACCCAGAACTGTTACCCAGATTCAAACACGGGCAAAGCAAGAGAATCCTGCACCAGCAGAGAGATCCCTGCAATCCCCCTCTGATCAGCCACTCAATTCCCCCTCAGTCTGTGGGTGGGAAGCTCAGGAGGCAGTCACTGCCCCATGCCGCGCTCAGCAAATGGGGCTGGAAATCCTTATCTCAGCACCACAGAAAAGACTTTTCCCACTGACCTTCTAAGTTGTCTTTGGCGTTCATGGGTTGAGAAGTCTGGAAACCGTCACAGCTGCCTGTGATTCAGTCCTCTGAGGCCTGCTCCAGGTTCGCTGCAGCCTGCGCACCCACAACGAACTGCGCTCCTCTCCCAGCCCGGCACAATATACCTTTCTGATCAACCATCCAGGTTGTCTTTGGCTAGAAATTTGTTTCACTCTGTTTTTTTTGTGGGTCCTGCTGCTTTAGACTTTGTTTAGAGCCATTTTTAATAGGTATTTGGAGGGGCTTGGGGGAGAGTTCAAGCAAGTCACTGCTTTTACTCCGCCATCTTGGCTCCACCCCCTTACAGACTCTTTTTAGAAGTTGTCTCCCCATCCACATGTTGAGATCATTTAGAATTCCTTAGAAAGAGGGATTCCCTGTGGATGGCAAGAGCCTGCAGAAGCTGTTTTGTGCAGATGACGCTGTATTGACTACATCAAGAACCAAGACACTGCACTGCATCCTGGAAGAGATCTAGAATTACTCAGAAGAGCTGGCCTGTCCATCCACATAAGAAAGCCTAAATGGATAAAGAATGTCCATTTTTACCATTTACCCATATTTTGTCCATGTTTACCCATATTTCATCATGTACCCGAATAGACAGCTTATAGAGTTTGTCTGACAGTGTGCGTGTCCAGGGCAGGCACAACGACCTAAGCCCAGAGTTAGTAAGAGTAAGGAATGACAAGTGGCTCACCAGGGTGCTCTATCGGGCCCACAAAATATCAGAGAAAGAGAGGAAGACTGCCAGCAGGTTGGGTGGACCCCATCAAGCAAACTTTTGGGAAGATGTGGCAAGAGTCAACAGGATGGGCAGGCAGGGACGACTTGCATGAAAACTCCCTACCACAATGGAGATTAGCAGATTATCTGTTAATGTATCATCTTAGAGAGATAGAGCTGCCCAAGGCACTGACATCTAGGTTAGGTGCCTGGGTGATAGGTGTCCATGATGTGCCAGAGGCAGGGCAGCTACGTGGTACAGTGAATAGAGCACCAGCCCTCTACTCAGGAGGACCTGAGTTCAAATCCAGCCTCAGACACTTGAGGCTTACTAGCTGTGTGGCAACCCTACGCAAATCACTTAATTCCAATTGCCTAACCAAAAAAGTGGGGGGGGGGGCAGCTAGGTGGCGCAGTGGATAGAGCACGGGGCCTGGAGTCAGGAGGACCTGAGTTCAAATCTGGTCTCAGATCAGACACTTAACACTTACTAGCTGTGTGACCCTGGGCAAGTCACTTAACCCCCAACTGCCTCACAAAACAAAACAACAAACAACATAATATGCTAGAGGCAAGAACTGAAGCCAGAATCTAACTCCATAGCTGATCTTCTATCATGATCCACTGCCTTTGCCTCTCAATGCAAATAGTATTATCCCCAAATCACAGAAACAGAAGCTCAGAGGAGAGAACAGACTTTTCCAAAGTCTCCTGGGTCATAAATAATAGAATTCTTATTTACAAGGGAAGAAATTACATTAAAAACACTTATAATTGGTTTCTTTATAAAACTTAAAGTTACATAAATGTAGATCATTATTTTATACTCTATAGGTAAAATTGTTTTTCAAAAAATAAAAATGGCAAAAAGAACCCTTTGCTGTGAAAAATTAAAGAGAAAGATCTTAAAAATTGAAGATGTTCAATTAAAATTTCATTAGTCTTTCCTTAATCCATTAAACATTTTTCCAGACACCAATGTCCCTTAGTAACAGATTTATCCTAAGCCATCTTTTTGTTTCCTAAAACAGAGTATCTTTTTAGCCTATCCAATCCAACAATGAAATTCCTCCACCCTGTCTAAAATATGTATGTTCTGAAAAATGAGCTCAATATCAGTACATTATAGAAGGCTTTTAAACTAAATTGGACTTACTCTAGTTTCCTGTAAAATTGTATTTTAATGGGAGTCGGAAAAAAATCAAGTCCTTTAAGGCCACTTTACTACTTGCTCTCATGTTAAACTTGTATCAGGATCTAACCTTTTCAAATGTACCTTTTGAGCACCTGGCATATCAATATTGTCTTTTCTACTGCATACATTTATCACCCAATTACTGAGGTAAATCATAAAACCTGCCTGTAATTTTAATTTTGCTCTTGAGTCCAAAGTAATTTTTAAGAGACGGAAATCTCTCAAATGAAGCTGCTTCATTATTTTTAAACAAATGCTGATGAGAAAGCATCATAGACTTTATTCATTTTAGTAAGTTAAAAGCCTAACTTAGATGAAGAAAATCTATGCTTTATGACCATTAAACCCCAGAGATTTATGTAAATCTCATCACTAAAATGTAATAGTCAAAATGAATGGGGTATCTTTTCCCACAAAATAGATATTCTAGCAAAGATAGCTATAAATTAATCTTTGAGCAGTTTTCCCATTGATTACAATACGAAACAGAAGTTGTTCTCATGGGGTAGAAAACACCCAATAGACTTAATTGGAGGTGGGGTGGGGTAAGGAGAGAGTTACATGTTACCTTTCCCCATCTAGTCTGAATTTATGAAACACTGTCCCTTTGTGGCTGTATCCTTTGTCTACAACTGTTTTACCAGCTTCAGAATGTCTTTCTCCGCCATCAACACTCCACACCACACCACCACCATCGACACTCACACCTACACTCTTTCCCATATCACAGCCAATTTATCCTGTATCTAAGGAAATACCTTAAGACTTTCCTTTTCTTCCTCTGACAAGGTCATACAGGGTATGTGTAATGGCACCAGAAGGTGTAAGATAAGAAGTTCTAACCACCACAAAAATATCAAGTCGAAGGCTTCAAGTTGTGTAAACTAAATGAATGCTCATTTTCAAATCTAAAAGCCTAAAATTTTTTTAATGAGATTTTCCCTCAAAAGAAGAATAGAAAAGTATTAGCAACTATATTAAAGAATACTCCCCAGCGCAAAGAGAAGAAATGCACAACAAAATACATCTGAGGTTTCACCTCAGACCCAGTGAACTGGCAAAGACAAAAAAATGGAATGAGCAATGTTGGAGGAATTGCAGAAAAACAGGTATATCCATGTACAGATGATAGAGTTTTCAAGTGGTCCAACCACTCTGGAAAGCAATCTGGAATCTACAAACAAAGTGAAAAAAATGTCCACACTCTCTGACCCAGTGATCCCATTATTAGGATTATACCCACAAGACAGGAAAAAATTGGGGGAAAAAAGCCCAATATACACCAAAATATTTTGAGTAGCAGTTTTGTGTAGTAGCAAAACACTAGAAACAAAAGTAAATGTCTACTGATTTGGGGGACAGACTTAAAAATATATACATGATGTAATGGATAGTTATTATAAGTTATTGTAAAAAATTATAAATATGAAGAATTCAGAGAACAATATGGAGACTTATATGAACTGATGAAAAATGAAGTAATCAGAAACAGGAAAACAATAATACACAATGACTACAACAAAAATTGGGGGGGAGGGGCAGCTAGGTGGCACAATGGATAGAGCACTGGCCCTGAAGTCAGGAGAGCCTGAGTTCAAATCTGGCCTCAGACCAACACTTGACACTTAACAGCTGTGTGACCCTGGGCAAGTCACTTAACCCCAATTGCCTAAAAAAAAAAAAAAAATTGGGGGGGAACAAATCAGAACAAAACAAAACTGAATATTATAATTATAATGACCAAAGGGGGGTCCCAAAGACAACAGAATAATAATAAGACCACAGAACATTGCTTGTCCTGTCAGATTAAGCTGATGTATTAACTAGTTTCCTCTAGTCTTTTTTTTCTTTCTGCTTGTTCACTGGGCAGGAGAGGGAGAAAGAATATATTTGGAAGTGATAGTGATATAACAATATATAAATTAAATTTCAAAAAGAAAAGCAATTCAGCCAAATCTCTTTACCATACTCCAATCTAGAATCTCAACCTGCTTGCTGGACTTGTACAACATTCTATTATCTGAAACTTAAATGTATATAAAATATTTCTCTTCTTTTGCTCCAAATAAGTTCTTCTTTGTTATGTCTCTATTCCTTCTAATTGTTCCCAGCTGTGAAGTACTGTAAGTGTCAAAGGAGTAATATTTGATCCTAAAGGCCATAAATAAGGTCACTGGAGTATGCTGAGTAGGAGAATGACATGGTCAGATCTGCGTTTTCAGAAGTACCACTCTGGCAGTTGTGTGAAATGGCAGACTGGAAAGACAAAGAAGGAGATCAATTAGGATGCTATAGCAATAACCCAGACTAGAGGTGCAGGGGGCATGCCCTTGGGGGTGAGAGAAAGAAGGTGAACGTTAACAGACATATCGTGGAGGAAGAATGAATGAGCGAATCAAGCATTTATTAAGGGCTTGCTACGTGTAAAACACCCTGTTAAACTCTGAGGATACAAATAAGGAAGACAAGCTCTGCTCTCTAAGAGTTGTTCACATCTAAGGGGAACACAACACTTATAGAAGTTTTCAGCTACAAGTCAGATGGAAATGCCTCTTCTTTAATGTCCTTTCCACTGATAAAATCCTATCACTTTCTGATGTTAAGCCCTCTGACAAAGCCAAGCACTCTGGTAGCAAGAACTTTCCTTTCCGGGTCTCTAGTAGCTGTGGCTGCAGAAGCAGTCACCAGGACGCGTCTCCACGTGGCTTGCTTCCCAGGATGATGGTCAAGGGCACTGGACTAGAAGCACTGCCATTTCCAAGGCTCTTGGACTGTCTCCATCAAGGTCCAAGGAAAGCTGTGGGTCAAGGTGTGGTGGTAGTTTTAGTTTGACTTGCTTGGCATTGGCACATACTGCCTGCTGCGCCCTCTTCAGGGTGCTCTGTTACTTCAGCTGGATGGCTTGTCCGCCTGTGATACAGAGAGTTGGCCCCTTCTCCACAGCAGCTGCTTTCCCCAGTGCTTTTACCCAGTGATGGCTACAGGAGTTGGGCTAGAAGCAGGACTAGTGGTGTATGGGGGATGGAGGAGGGAGAGAGGATGCTAACACTCCCAGGGTTCGTGGGCTTACTCTACTGCTTTAATTCTTCAGCAAAGGCAGATAAACTAGCACTGCCAGCTTCCTACCACCCCCAGGCTTCCTTCTCTTGGTCCAGAAAGATGAGGGTAAAGATTGAGAAAAGGCCAACAAAATTGGCAATTAAAAGACGATTGGCAACTTGGATTTCCAGCTGAGCGAAGAGGGTTAAGAAATGAAAGGATGTAGAGGTAGCAAATGTACACAGCTTTTCTAGGAGTTTGACAGTGAAAGGGAAGAGAGATACACCACAACAGCCTAAGAGAATGGGGTGGTCAAAAGAGTATTTTTTTAAGTACAGAGAAGATCTGGGTGTGCTTGTAAACTGGGTACCCTGTAGATAGAGTGACTGGGGTTGGAAATTATAGAGAGAGGGGATGGCTGGGGGGTAGCCAACCAAGGGAAATGGGATCAAGGGTACATGTAGAAGGGTTGGCTGTGGTGGGGTCTCTATCAGAGATCAGCATAAAACAGGATAGAATGGGGTGTGACGTCCAGGGGTTTTAACATGGAGAAGAAGTAAGGGGTGGGAATCCATAGCAAATCATCTCTATTTACTTGGTAAAGTATCAGATGAGATCCTAGGCTGAGACGGTAGGGAGAAAGCTTGGTGTTGGAGACCTAAGAAAAAAAGGTTTTGAACAGCCACTCTGAGTCACTCAGGAGGTTTTCCTGAGAACCAATCAGGGAGGAGAGTAAAGGGATGAACTTGATGCAGTAGGAGCACAGTGGAGGTTAGATACAGATCTGCAGGGGACCCAACCAACACAGTTTTGTGACTCTCTCCAGCTCGAGGTTTAAAAACCTTCACAACCTGGCTCCAACCTATCTTTCCAAACGTATTATACCACACCCTCCTTTAAACACTCTTCAGTTCAGCCAAACCAGTCTTCTTGCTGTCCCTCACACAAAACGCCCCATTTCCCATCTTTGTGCCTTTGTACAAAATCATTCCTTTTCCTGGAATGCATTCTCTCCCACATCTCTGCTCTTAGGAACTCTAGTTTCTTCAAAGTTCACCTCCAGTGTCTTCTGTAAGTCTTACTTACCTCCTAATCCTCCCAGCTGCCAGCCCCTCCACCCTACCCAATCACCCCACCCAACCTTAATTCTGTATATACTTGTATGTGTATTTTTCTCACCCAACAGACTACAAGCTTCTTGAGAGCAGGGAACGTTTCATTTTTGTCTTTGTATACTAAGTAAATGCCTGGCCGACTACAGATCCTTAATAAATGCTTGTGGATTGATTCCTTAAATAATATTTTGATTTTATCACGCCAGTTCAAAAACATTCAATGACTATATAGCATAACATCAAAATACCTCAAATTGGCTTTCAAAACCCTCCACTATCTTACCTTTTCAGCCTTATTTCCCACCATTCTTCCAAATCTTCTACTCCTGTCAAACTAGCTACTCACTGTTCTCTAATTGTACTTCACTTTCTTGCTTCCGTGTTTTAATTCACAGTTGTTTATTTGGGGTTTGTTTTTTTGTTTTTTTTTAGGGGAAGAAGGGCTAACAATCATAAGCCAATAACAACAGAATCTAATACCAATATAGTCAGATAATAAGAAACTGTTCTCTATTTCTATGAACAAAGAATATGAATAGAGATTTGAATTACAGCTGGAGAATTTTAGATTAGACATTTGAAAGAACTTCCTGACTCAAAGTAAGAGTTATGAGTTGCATTACCAAGAGAGGTTACAGAACCTTTTCCTCTAGGGATACTTAAGAACAGAAAACCATTTGCCTGAAATGACTTACAGGACTGGTTCAAGTCCTGCCTGGAAGCACAGGAATTTAATTAAATGTCTTCCCAAGGTCAAAGTCAACTTCATGGCTGGTTTTTTTTTTTTAAAAAGAACTTTAGGAAAATTCATTCCAGAACTCCCCACAGAAGTTTATATATATATATATATATATATATATATATATATATATATATATATATATTGTACAAAGAGGGTCATTCTCCAGTTTCAGGTATATAATCTAAGTGAATACTGTTCTAAGATGACTTCAGAAAGCATCATTAAGTTTTTGTTGTTGTTTAGTCATTTCAGTCATGCGCAACTATCCATGACCCCATTTTGGGGTTTTCTTGGCAAAGGTAATGGAGTGGTTTGCCATTTCCTTCTCCAGCTCATTTTACAGATGAGGAATGGAGGCAAAGAGGGTGAAGTGACTTGCCCAGGGTCACATGGCTAGTAAGTGTCTGAGGCCAGATTTGAACTCAGGGAGATGAGTCTTCCTGACTTCAAGCCCAGTGCTCTATCCACTGTGCCACCTAGCTTGCAACTTAACTGACAAAGACACTGCTGTGCGCCCTCCTTCCCTCCCCCCTCCATTTTTCTGTTCCACAACACAGCTTGGCCAGAGAATGGAGAAACAAAGGGCTTTTCACTAAGCCTGAGGGAAAGATCCTAGTATCTAGCTGTGGCCAGTTCTTTTCCCCTTCAGAGGAGCCTGAGGCTAGTGAACTGTAAACTGCCCAACATGGAAGGAGGCTGAGACACTTTTTTTAAAGATTTTTTTTTAATTTTTTTCCCAAGTTATATGTTAAAACAATTTTAAAACTTTTTTTAAGTTTTGAGTTCCAAATTCTATCCCTCCCTGAGAAGGTAAGCAATCCAATACAGGTTATACATGCGTATCATGTAAAACATTTCAATATTAGTCATTTTGTAAAAGAAAGAAAGAGAGAGAAAAAGAAAGGGGGGGAGGAGGGGAGGAAGGGAGGAAGGAAGGAAGGAAGGAAAGGAGGGGAAAAAAAGCATGCTTCAGTCTGTATTCAGTCAATATCAGTTCTTTCTCTGGAGGTGGATAGTATGCCTCATCATGAGTCCTTAGGGATTGTCCTAGATCATTGTATTGCTGAAAATAGCTAAGTCATTCACGATTCTTCACTGTACAATATTGCTGTTACTATGCACAGTTTTCTCCTGGTTCTGTTCACCTCACTTTGTATCAGTTCATATAAGTCTTTCCATGTTTTTCTGAAATCATCCTGCTTGTCATTTCTTATATCATAATATTCCATCACAATCATATAATACAGCTTGCTTACCATTCCCCAATTAATGGACATCCTCTCAATTTCCTATTCTTAGCCACTACAAAAAGATCTGCCATAAATACTTTTGTACAAATAAGTCCTTTTCCTTTTTTTTTTTTAATCTCTCTGGAATACACACCTAGCAATGGTATTGCTGGATCAAAAGTTATGCAGTTTTATAGCCCTTTGGGGCATAGTTCCAAATTGCTCTCCAGAATCTAACAGCGCATTAGTATGCCAGTTTTCCCACATCTTCTACAACATTTATAATTTTGATTTTTTTGTCATATTAACCAATCTGATAGCTGTGAGGTGGTACCTCAGAGTTGTTTCAATTTGCATTTCTCTAATCAATAATTTAGGGCATTTTTTCATATGACTATAGATAGCTTTGATTTTTTTTGTCTCGAAACTGTCTGTTCATATCCTTTGACTGTTTATTGAAACTACCAGAGATCTTAAGAGAAAGAAAACTCAATTAAAGACCATGAGTACAAGTAGATAAATCAATGGAAAAGATAACTAAGAGTAAAAGGAGTATGGTCTCCAGATCAGGTAAGAGAATTCAGGCACATATGAATACGTATTGAAAGACAAGGCAGAGGACTCTGTGGATTCCCAAGAGACGATGGAACCATAGCCGGATGTTTAAAAGAGAAATAAGAATTTAAAAAACAGAATTTATGACCTGCACAACAGAAACAACTGGTAGTCCAGAAAAACTTGAATCTATGATGGCAAGTCTTACCAAAGAAACAAAAGAGAATATAACTGGGAATGTAAATACATGGAAATGAACAATAATCTGGAAAAGAGGAGCAAAAAGCCGTTAACATTAAAAAAAAGCATGATCTCATAGAAGGAAAACATTAATTTCAAAGACATGAACATAGAGCATTCCCAAGTCTTAGCACAATTTAAAGCTACTAAAACTTTAACAGATGAATAGCTTTGCAGTTTTAAAAGTGGAAGGAACCTTACAAATCATCTAATCCAATCTTGTCCTTTTATAGAAGTAGAAACTAAAGACCAAAGAAGTTAAGTGACTTACTAGGGATCACAACGGTATTAAGTAAGTAGCAGCATAGGGATCTGAGATAAGGTCCTCTGACTCCAAATATAACATGGATACCAAATATTTTTATGATATTGTAATAGCTAGAATTTATATAGTGCTTTAAGCTTTACAAAACCCTTTCTCTCATTTTATCCCCACAACAACTGTGGGAGGTAGACGCTGTTATTATTCCCATTTTATAGACAAGGGAACGAGGCAGGCAGAAGTTAAGTGTCACACAGCTACTAAGTGTCTGAGGTTGGATTTGAACTCAACCACAAGAAATCTCTTAATACTCAAATCTCAGGCCCCTTAGATCAATCCAGCACACTATTCAGATTAATATTCCTAAAACATAGTGCTAATCACATTATTCCCTCTACCCCCAAACTTGAATTTAATGGTTTTCCACTATCTACAGAATTAAAACACAAACTCTTAAGGCTAGCATTCAAAACTCTGCATAATATATTTTGGTTTTCCTCCAACTAGTCCTCTACACATACTATCAATCAACAAGTATTCAGATGCCCATTCTGAAAAAAAAAATGCCCATTCTGTGCCAGGAACTGTGATAGACACTGGGGATCCAAGCATAAAGAATAAAATAATTCTTACATTCTAAAGAGGGAAACAAGTACATATAAAAAATATGCACAGCATAAATATGAAATTAATAAATACAAATCTATTTAAAGTAGATAAATACAAGAAAGTTTCAGAGAGAGGTTATTAGCAGTTGGAGGGATGATATATAAAAACATATACTATATACTCTAGCCAAACTGGGCCGTCCAGTTCCTTATACATGCCTTGTTTTCCCTCCTCCACGTGTCTGTTGATGCTATTCCTTCCAATTTCCTTTACTTCATTACTCATCTATCCTTCAAAGCCCAACATAAATGCCATGTCTTCCGTGAAGTCCTTTTTAATTTTCCAAACTCAAAAGGACCTCTCTTCTGAACTCCCAGAGTACTCTCATCTCACATCCTACTTTACACCACAGTTATTTGTGTACTTATCTGATCTTCCAGGAATGGAATGTAAGACCCTTTAAGGCAGGATCTGTATTTTTCTAATCTGTGTTCCCCCATTATACCTAGTATAATGCCGTGCACTCAATAAATATTTGTTCAATTTAACAGCATTGTGACTGATACTTGACTTTAGACTAAAGCAAGGGTAAGGCTCTCTGAAAGTAACCATTCAGTAAGCACGTATCAATCACTCCTGGAATATGTATCATTTTCCTAGGTACTCGAAATACTTAAAGGAGGTTACAACTGAACAGAGGATTAAAAATAGAATAATAATAAAATGCACATAATTTATAGTACAACAACATAACAGAAAAGGAAGGGCTAGTTCCTTCTAGCTCTCTATCTAATATCCTATGATTGTACTGATGTTTTAGGGAATCAATGCTGTTAATCATAATGAACTTAATGGAGGCTAGAGGTCCTTGAGATACAGTCTAAAGAAAGCCTTAGCACACTGGTGTCCTCTTAATCCTTCTCTACTTCTCTTCCCACAACCAGTGTCTTCTCAGAAAAGATCCACACAGGAAGAGATGTGGCTTTTTCCCTGGTCCCTATACTTTTCTTTACCAGTTCCATCTCTACAGGGACCCATACATGGCATTTCCTTTTTCATAGGAGCCTGTATCTCTGAAGCAATGATACAATGTCTGCCCAAAAGTATGGTAATTCAAAATATTCTAAGAGCACAGCTGCTGATGCTCATGGAAAGCATCCAAAACACATTCCATTAAAAAACACATGCTATGCCTTTGCACATTTCAAAACACTGCTTTAAATACTACGTGACAGAAAAGTGAGTACTTCTTATCTAAAGACATATTAACGCCCCAGTTATAGTCTACACTGGGCATTACTTTGTTTGTAAATAGAAAGCCAGAAGAAGAAAAAAAATGATTTTTTTTTGAGGGGGAACAGAGATCATCCTAGGCTAGTCCTCAACTAATGACCTTGGCATCCCATCAATCAGCGTACAAAAAAAATGACAAAATTTGACATCCTGCCACAACCCTTGAAACACCCTGAAAGCATATACTTCCATGACCTGGTAAAATGCCAGGTACCCACAGTTGTGACCCTGGAGAAGAATGGAAGACAAGGAAAGAGAAAGGGTAAAATAATCCACATTAAAATGGTTAGCAATCAAACAATTGATGATCATTCATTAAAATGTTATTCTATTCTTATAATTGAACTGTTTTCAGTACATTTTTATTTTTATGAAAGAATTCTGGAAGTAAAGATGTAGCTACAATTCATCCTAAAGTATGTGAAATAAACTATGAAAGTCTGAGAACAGTTGTCATCTGACAGCCCAAGATGAAGACAGCCCAAGCTGTCCTACACACCATTCTAATGTGTCTTAGTCAGGCCTGTACCAGCATGAGGAATTGTCCCCAAAGTTCATGAAAACTGAGGGTGTGCAGAAGACTTCTCTGACTGCAATGTTCTCCCTCCTGTAGTGGAAATGGCTCCAAAGCTGTTTCTTAGCAGGCAAGAACAGTAAAACCTTGATTACCGAGAATTCTTGAAAAATCGGCTGTTCTATTTAATTAAATTTTATGGTAAATTCACAGTTAGTCAGAAAGCCCTTTTTGTCTTAACTCTTATGGCTAAAAACCTAAAATGTTCACTTCTGTGCCTTATTAAGTAACAGATAACAAACAGTACTGAATCTTTCCCTCTAATTCAAGATTCTGGGATGCTGCCAGATGACTGACCATTCTCAATAGCAGTTCGAGGGCAGTACTGAGACACAGAAAGTACAGGTGTTTGGGCTGGATTCATGAATTCAACAAATACTGAACACTTACCCACCAATCTCTGCAGCACACTATACAAGTAACTGTGAAGGAAACAAAGAATAAAAATAGAAATAGTCCTTGTCTTCAAGGAACTTACAGTCCAATAGATGTACGGATGCAGTTAAGAGTTCTTAACCATTTTGTGTCACAGACCCGACCCCTTCAAAGTGAGAGTGACAAAGTTGGTATATGACACTAGTTGCCAACAACTCATGAAAGCATTTTTTGTACTAATAAAGAACGGAAACAAGATAGATGCCCATCAAATGGGGAATGGCTAAACAACGTGTGGTATATGGATGAAACTGAGTATTACTATGCCATAAAAAACCAAGAGATATAATGAATAGAGAAACATGGATTTACATGAACTGATGCAGAATTACACAAACAGAGCCAAGAAAACAATATATATGACTACGATAATGTAAATCAAGAAACCACCACAAAATAAGCAAAAGCAAATTTGCAAAACCTACAACGAACAAGCATGGGAGACATACTGAGAAGATCCCACTCTTCTGAAGTGGTAGGACATCCAAGGGGGTGATACATTGCACATATTTCCAGACTTTTCAAATGTACTGATGATTTTGCTGACTTTTTCCCTCTTCTTTCTCATTTAAAAAAATTCATTGTTATATGGGATGCCTCTCTGGGAAGTGGAAGGGATACTGATGTTGAAAAAAAGAAGAACAATAAAAATGTTTCTGAAAAGAAGCAACTAAAGAGCATTTTCAATATATGCAGTAGGGTAATTCAGAGAAACAGGAGAACACATGAAGTAATGCAAAATGAAGAAAAAGAAGCAGAACCACCATATACATGGTAACAGCAGCAATATGAATAATGTCAGCCTTGAGAGGCAACAGAACTCTGGTCAAATACAACAGTCAATGTTAAGATCATGCAAGCAAAGTTGAAGCATGTATCTTGTCTTTTATTTAACTACCCATCAACTGCTTCAAGGGAATGCATTTAATGGGAATGGGATGAGGAGTTGTTTGGTTGTTTGTTTAGAAATAAAGATTTGGGGTCCAAATAAAAGGTATTAATGAATTTTTTAAAGGCATCAGGGGAAAAGTTTTCAGAATCAGAGGTGGGCAAATAATTATGAACTCCAACATGCATTTATGCTTGCATGCGGCCAACATGGATTTGCAAAAACAGGATAACACTTGCACTGCCTACTTCGCAGGGTCACAGTAAGGAAAGCGCTAAGCACTATATACATGTCAGCTATTATTGTTATCATTATCATTGAGAACTTAAGGAACTGTAAAACCAAAGGTGTTGGAAGGCATGAATGCTAAAGTCAAGAAAGATGTCAGGAAAGAAAAGAAATAGAAGAACTGTGAGCCAGGTACTCCTGAATGTATACTGTCACCAGGTTGTAATTTGGAGGTTTTTTAACAGAAAGAAGTTTATTTTGTTGTGATTTGCTTCTTCCCCCACTAAAAGTGAAATACAAAGGGAAAAATCCAATTAATCAAGGGTTCAATTGAAGTCTTACTATACTGCCACAAAAATGTTCTTCCTTTGTTCCTTAAAATTTGCCAGGGGGAAAAAAAATTACAAAAGTTTCACGATCTAGCAAAGGGAATATAAATAAAAGTCTACTTCCAGTAATAAGTTTAAAAGTCTGTGTGATCAGTCAAGTATTCACCAAGCACCTGTTATGTGTAAGGCACTGTGAAAAATACAAAATATCTACTAAAACCATCAAAGCCTTTCCCCCACAGCAATGAAGAGTCTCTGTTGTGGCAGTGTGCGCTGCCATAGGAAGGGAATTGCTCAATGTCTTCCTAATGTGCCCACCAAGATCTTATGAGACACACGGAAGTGAAATGAACCTGCCAAAATGCAACAACTGGACTTTTGTCACCTTCAAGACTTCACAGCCATGCCCATCAAATGGGGAACAGCTAAACAAATTGGGCTACATGAATGGAATGGCACGTTACAGTGCTATCAGAAATAAAGTCAGTGATGAGTACAGAGAGGCCTGGGAAGATCTACAGAAACTGATGCAGTGAAGTCAGCAGAACAAAAAAAAAAAAAAACACACACAATGTCCACAGCAATGTAAAAAGAAAGAACCACATACACGCACTATCAAAAGTGAATGCAAGGGGACAGAGCCAAGATGGCGGAATAAAGGCAGGGACTCACCTGAGCTCTCCCAAACTGCATCTAAACAACTTTAAAATAACGCTTCAAAACAAATGCTGGAGCAGCAGATCCAACAAAAAGACAGGGTGAAACAATTTTCCATCCCAAGACAATTTGGAAGATCGGCAGGAAAGGTCTGCCTCACCAAAGTAAGAGCGGAGGACAGCCCAGCACAGGCCCCACCTTGGCAAGCCAGGCTTTTGGGGAGAGGCAACTGAATCCATGGTGTTAGCTTTGGCTTCTGTACCTCTCAGTCCACAGACAGTAAAGGGTTTGGGCAACTGCTCAGAAGGAGATTATAAGAGACCTTTTGCTGGCACTGGGAGCAGGGGGACTGTTGTATTGCCCATCCATGGGATCATGCTGCAGTGCTGGGTCAAAGTCCCAGATCAAGAAGGAACACTAGCACACCAGAGCGTGTGGTCACAGGAGACCCTAGTCACAGTTCCAGGGTAGAAAAGAGTGCTTGTGCTCACTCACAGACCAGAGCACAGGCCAAAAGATCATACTATCCTGGAAGAAGTGAAAACTTACAGACCCCTCCCCCCAAACTAGCTCTGAAAGCAGCAGAATGAAAAACCTGAAGCTTGGACTAGTGCTCCCTCCACCATAGAATAGAGCCCAACTTTAAGATAAAGTTAAAAGTCAAGAAACAGGCAGGAAAAATGAGCAAACAACAACAAAAAGAACCTGAACATAGAAAGTTGCTATGGTGAAAGGGAAGATCAAAACACAAACTCAGAAGAAGACGATAAAGTCAAAACTGCTACATCCAAAGCCTCAAAGAAAAAGATGAATTGGTCTCAGGCCCATAAAGAATTCCTAGCAGAGCTCAAAAAGGATTTTAAAATTCAAATAAGAAAGACAGAGGAAAAACTGGGAAAAGAAATGAGAGTGATGCAAGAAAATTATGAAAAAAAGAGTCAACACCTCAGTAAAGCAGGCACCAAAAAATACTAAAGAAAATAACACCTTAAAAATAGAATAAGCCAAATGGTAAAAAAAAAAAAAAAAAGCACAAAAATTCACTGAAGAAAAGAACTTAAAAAGTAGAATTAGTCAAATGGAAAAGGAAGTACAAAAGCTAACTGAAGCAAATAGTTCCTTAAAAATCAGATTTGGGCAAATGAAAGCTAGTGACTCCATGAACCATCAAAAAAAAACAAAATCAAAAGAATGAAAAAAATAGAAGCAAATGTGAAGTATCTCATTAGAAATGAGATAAAATAGACATAATACTATAGATAAATTAATTAAATTAATGGAGATAGAAATCTTTCCAGGTTTTTCTGAAGTCAGCCTATTCATCATTTCTTATACCATAATAATATTCCATTATATTCATATATCACAACTTGTTCAGCCATTCCCCAATTGATGGGCATCCCCTCAATTTCCAATTCCTGGCCACCACAAAAAAAGAGCTGCTATAAATATTTTTGTACATGTGGGTCCTTTTCCCATTTGTATGATCTCTTTGGGATACAGCCCTACAACTGCTATTGCTGGATCAAAAGGTATGCACATTTTGATAGCCCTTTGGGTATAGTTCCAAATTGCTCTCCAAAATGGCTGGATCATTTCACAACTCCACCAACAATGCATTAGTGTTTCAATTTTCCCACATCTTCTCCAACATTTATCATTTTCCTGTTTTGTCATGTTGGTCAATCTGATAGGTGTGATATGGTACCTCAGAGTTGTTTTGATTTGTATTTCTCTAATCAATAGTGATTGAGAGCATTTTTTCATATGACTATAGATGGATTTAATTTCTTCATCTGAGAACTGCCTGTTCATATCCTTTGACCATTTATCAACTGGGGAATGACTTGTATTCTTATAAATTTGACTTAGTTCTCTATATATTTTAGAAATGAGAATTTCTAAAAATTCTAAATTTTCTAAAACCCAAAAATTTCTAAAAAATTCCTTCTCAGTTTTCTGCTTTCCTCCTAATCTTGGTTGTATTGGCTTTATTTGTGCAAAAACTTTTCAATGTAATGTAATCAAAATTATCCATCCTACATTTCATAATGTTCTCTATCTCCTGTTTGGTCATAAATTCTTCTGTTCTCCATAAATCTGACAGGTAAACTATTTCTTGCTCTCCCAGTTTGCTTACAGATACTTGTAACTCTTAAGAACTTTCTCATTATTAGGGCAGTTAGGAGTATAAGTGGTCAGAAGGCACAGGTGTGAGTTGACTATAATGGGATGATATAAAAAAAACTGAAATATAATAAAGGGTAAGAAAGAGGAATGTACTAGGAGAAAGGGAAAGGGAGAGGTAGAATGGTAAATTATCTGACATAAAAGAGGCACAAGATCTTTTACAATGGAGGGAAAGATGGGGGAGGGGATGCAACACTTGAACCTTACTCTCATCAGAACTGGCTGAAAAAGAGAATAACATGCACACTCAGGTGAGTAGAGAAATCTATCTTACCCTGCAGCGAAGTAGGAGGGGAAGGGAATAAGAGAAGGGGGTAGATGATAATAGAAAGAGTGAGCTGGGGGAGGCAGTGGTCAGAAGCAAAACACTTCTGAGGAGGGAAAGAATGAAAGGAGAGAGAGAACAGGATAAACAAGGGGAAAAAGCAGGATGGAGGGAAATACACAGTGATCATAAATGTGAATGTAAATGGGATGAATTCACCCACAAAATGGAAGAAGACAGCAGAATGGATTACATGATCTAGACACTGAACATAACTGAGGGAACACGGAACAGTTTACCTATTTGATCTACGGATAAAGGAAGAATCTGTGACCAAACAAGAGACAGAGAACATTACTGGATGCAAAACAGATTAATTCTGATTACATTAAATAAGAAAGGGTTTGCACAAATAAACCAAAGGAAGTCAAGATTAGAAGGAAAGCAGAAAACTGGGGGAAAAATTTTTATAGCAAGTTTCTCTGATAAAGACCTCATTTCTCAAATATATAGAGAACTGAGTCAAATTTATATGTACACAATTCCCTAACTGATAAATGGTCAAAGGATATGAACAGTTATTAATTGAAGAAATCAAAGCTATTTCTAATCATATGACAAAATGCTCTAAATCACTACTGATTAGAGAAATGAAAATTAAAACAACTCTGAGGTACCACCTCACACCTGAGTGGCTAATATGACAAAGAAGGAAAATGAGAAATGTTGAAGGGGATGTGCAAACATCAGGACACTAATGTACTCTGGGTGGACTTGTAAAGTGATCCAACCATTCTGGAGAGCAATTTGGAACTATGCCCAAAGGATTACAAAATTTTGCATAGCCTTTGACCCAACAATAACACTACTAGGTTTGTATCCCAAAGAGATAATAAAAAGGAAAAGGAAAAGGACTTATATGTACAAAAATATTTATAGCAAGTCTTTTTGTGGTTACAAAGAATTGGAAATCGAGGTAAAGATCACCAATTGGAGAATGGCTGAATAAGTTGTGGTATATGATTGTGATGGAATACTACTGTACCATAAGAAATCAATGAGAAGGATAGTTTCAGAAAAATTTGGAAAGACTTACATGAACTAATGCAAAGTGAACAGAACCAGGAGAACATTATACGCAGTAACAGCAATATTGTACAATGATGAACTGTGAATGACTTAGCTATTCTCAGCAATACAATGATCTAAGAAAATTCCAAAGGACTAAAGATGAAAAAATGCTATCCACCTCCAGGGAAAGAACTGATGGAATGTGAATGCAGATTAGAGCATACTTTTTTTTAATTTTTCTTAGGTTTTTTTTTTTGCCTTATATTTTTTTTCCACAACATTACTAACATAGAAATATGCTTTGTGTGACTGTACATGTATAACCTATATCAAATTGCTCACCTTCTCAGTGAGGAGGAAAGAGAGGGAGTGAGAGAGAATTAAGAACTAAAAATTTTTTTAAAGTATGTAAGGAATTGTTTTTATGCATAATTGAAAAAAATGTTTTAAAATGTCTGCTCAAAAAAAGGGAATAAAGTAAAATTAAAATCTAGTATGGTTCAAAAAAAAAAGTATGAGAAGACACTCCCAATTAAAGTGTTACAAACTGCACACACTTTCAGATTTTTTTGATGCATTAATTAGTTATGCTGATTTTTCCTTTTTTTCTTTAAAAATAAAAAGCTATTTATTATATGAGATGGCTCTCTGGAATAGGGACAGGAAAGGATACTGAAAGAAACTATGGTGATGTAAAAACAACAAAATACATCAATAAAAACTTTTACAAAAGATTCCATGGCCAAAACTGTAAAACCAAGTAAATTCTTCAACCTTGACATATACTCTGCTATTCTTTCCACACAGCTTGCTCATTTCTCAAATCTATACATCAGTATTTGCTATTTTGGCCAAAGAGATTCTCCTTCCTCTTGCTAATAAACATGCCCTTCAAAAGTCTCTTACAAATAGATTCAAATAATTCTGTTCACTCTCCTAAGCTGCACCCCATCTATTTTTTTTTTCATTCTTCTACTCTGTACCTCATTAGCATGAACATACTGATTTTGTGGCATGCTGAGGAAATGCCCCAATTTCTAAAAGCCATCTAAAAGCCACAGCTTTTACTAAGCCTTAACTTGTTTTACTTTTTACATTTTTAGTCAATTCCCTATAACCTCCATTCACAGAAAATAACGATGGTAAAGATATTCCAAGGGAGAAAGGTGCTTTAAAAAAAAAAAATTCTATTTGGCTTTGGAAACCATGACATGAATTTTCATCAATGGGAATTTTCTGCCTTCCTAATTGTTTTGTTTAGCTTTCTATGTTTTCAGTCCCTGAGAACATACACAGTGTTGTATATCTTGAAACCTTACTAAAAGCCAAAATAGAACTCAAAAAAAGTTAATAGCCCATGAATGTATAACTAAGTTGATAGTACATGATATATAACAGGTAACTAACAAATATTCGGGACCAAGAGTCATTCCCAAATGAATGGGGTCAAAGAACATAAACAAACACCCAAATAGAAATATTATACCAAATCACTAATAATAAAAGAAATGCAAGTCAAAATAACACCAAAGTTTCACTTTACACCCACCTAATTGGCCAAGACAGTCAATGTTGGAGAGGTTTTGTAAAAATAGGTACCTAATACACTGTTGGTGGACCTGGAATTATGCTTAAAAAAAAAAGTGGCTAAAAAATTAAAACAACTCTGATGTACCACTCCACACCTATCAGACTGGCTAATATGAGAGAAAAGGCAAATAAGAAATGTTGGAGGTGTGGAAAAATTGGGACACTAATGCACTGTTGGTACATTCTGCTGTGAACTGATTCAACTATTCTGGAGAGCAATTTGCCCAAGGACTATTAAAACTGTGCATACCCTTAGACCCAGCATGCCACCACTAAGTCTGCATTTCAAAGAGATTTTTTTTTAAAAGGGAAAAGGACCTATATGTACAAAAGTATTTATAGCAGGTCTTTTTGTAGTGGTACAAAATTGGAAATTGAGAAAAAGCCCATCAATTGAGGAATGGCTGAACAAATTGTAGTATGTGATTGTGATGAAATACCATTGTGCTATAAAAAATGACAAGCAGGATGCTCTCAGAAAAACCTGGAAAGATTTACATGAACTGATGCAAAATAAAGAGAACACTGTACACAGTAACAGTAATATTGTACAAGGATGAACTGTGAATGACTTAGCTATTCTCAGCAATACAATAATGTAAGACAATTCCAAAGGACTTAAGATGAAAAATGCTACTCTCCTTCAGAAAAAAAACTAATGGAGTCTGAACGAAAGTTGAAGCATCCTTTTTTTTTTTACACTTTTTAGATTTTTATGGGGTTCTTTTTTTGGTTCTGTGTTTTCTTTCACAACATGGCTAACATGGAAAGATGTTTTGCATGACTACATGTATAAGCTATATAAAATTGCTTGCCTTCTCAATGAGGTGGTAGGGAGGAGAAAATTTAGGATTCAAAATTTTAAAATGTGAATGCTAAAAAATTGTTTTCACATGTAATTATATATGCACATATGTATATGTTGGAATTTTTTTTAAAGTGGCTAAAATGTCCATAGTCTTTGACCCTGAGATTCCACTGTCAGGCCTATATCCAAGGAGGTCAAAGATAGAAAGGTTCCATATACACTAACATATTTATAGCAGCATTTTTTTTTTGTAACAGCAAAGAACTAGAACGCCCCTTGAATGGGGAATGGCTAAAGTTGTGGCACATGAATGTAACAGCACATTATTATGCCTTAAGAAAGAATGGCTATGAAAAATTCAAAAATGCATGGTAAGATATATATGAACTGATACAAAATGAAGAAAGCAGAACCAGAAAAACGCACATGATGACAACAAGGTACAAAGAAAGAATAACAATAAAAATGGAAACAATGTTGTATAATTATAAAGACCAAGCTTTGGCCCAGAGAAGAGATGAGGGAAGGCATCTCCCTGTTTTCTTTGCAGATGTGGAGGAGTATGCATATGGAGTAAGCATCTAACTTCTACCACAGTTACTTCCTCCACATATACTCTACAGTCTTGCTGTTCCTCACACACGACATTTCATCTCTCTTCTCTGTCTCTGCCCTGGCTGGCCCCCATGGCTGGAAGACACTCCCTCCTCCCTTCAGTGTCTTAGCATCCCCTGGTTCCTGTTTGATCCAGCTGCCAGTGCTTTTACCACCAATGTAACCTTATATCAGTTGTCTTCCTATTAAAATGTCTCCCCATTGCCATTGTCTCCCCGTTAAAATATAAGCTACTTGGGAGCAGTGACTATTACAATTGTCTCTTTGTATCCCCCAGTACCTAGCCCAGAGCCTGGCACACAGGAGGGCTTCATAAATACCCCTTCTCTTCTTCTATACTACTGCACTTGGTGAACTCATGAGTAACCATGGATTCAATTATGTCTGTGACACCTCTGCCCCCAAAATCTCCCAAGTTCCAAACTTCCCTATTATTGTTGAGGTCAACACCATTCTCCTAGTTGCCCAGGCTCACAACCTTGACTCCTCACTCTCTCTCATCCTATCAACTTTACCTTTGTAAAATCTCTCATGTAAGTCCCCTTCTCTCCTCTGACACAGCTACCACCCTAGTAAAATCCCTCATCATCACATATCTGGACTACTGCAATAGCCTTCTGGTTGAGCTCCCTGGCTTATCTCTCCCTATTCTGGACAATCCTCTCCTCAGTTGTCAAATTAATCTTCCTAAAGCTCAACTCTGACCACGTCACCCCTAACCCTGAATCAATAAACTCCAGTGGCACCCTATCACCTCAAGGACAAAATAAAAAACAAAACAACCCACCTCTCCACATTCAAAACCCGTTATAATCTGCCCCTCCTCAACTTCTCCAGTCTTCTTACACTTTATATCTCTCTAAGAACTCTGTGATCCATTGACAATAACCCCCTTGCTATTCCTTGGAATGGACACTCCAGCTCCCAACTCCAGGCATTTTCACTTCTCATCCATGCCTGGAATGGTCTCCCTCATCATCTATGCTTCCTAGCTTCCTTCAAGTCCCAGTTAAAATACCACCTCCTACAAGAAGCCTTTCCTGAACCCTCTTCATGTTAGTCTCTTCCCTCTGTTGATGATCTCCAATTTATCCTGCAGATTTCTATGTCTGTACATAGTTGTTTAAATGCTGTCTTCCCCATTTGAACATGAACTCCCCAATTGCAGAGACTATCTTTCTTTGTATTCCCAGCACTTACCACAGTGCCTGGCACATAGTAGGTGCTCAATAAAAGCTAACTGTTTAATAAAAAGTAGATACAAAATATATTAAGAATAAATATAAGGTGAGTTTTTTTTTTTAATTGGGAAAGAGGGAATACTGGCAATTGGAGGGATAAAAAAATAGGTCACTCAGAAAATGGCACTCAAGCATCATTTTGGAGAAAACAAGGAATTCTAAAAGGGAGAAGTAAAATGATATGGTTTGCCTATGGCCACACAGTTACAATGACCTGGGTCCAATTCCCACCCCTGACATATGCTGGTTCTGTGACCCCATCCGATTCACTTAACCTCTGAGCGCCCCAGACAACTCAAGACTCTAAATTGTACTGCAGTTGTAGATCTGCTTTGATAGAGGGAATTTCCTCTCCAGTTCTGTATACCAATGAAATCATAGGCACAGTCCAAAAAACCTTATTTTAACGAACTATAAATGCCATCACAGCAAACTGCCAGCAGCAGCAGCAAAGTAGCTAGGTGGAGATCTTATACAAGGATGCTGTAGGTGGAATGGCGATCTCTAAAAGATGTGAAAATGAGGATTTTGTTTCTTAACTGTCCACCTGCTGCTACTCCCCATGCTTTCATTCAAACAATCATCTCCATAGCAACTGACTGTTAAGAAATTTGTGGGTGGGAAACGTATGGTTTTTAGAAAATACGGGAAGCCAAGGATATGAGCTGCTTCATTTTTCAGTCTCTTACAAGGGATCATTGTTCAATCTACTAAATAAATGAGATAACTGGAAATAATTTGAAGGGGAGATGGCATAAAAATAAGGGGAACTAGTATAAATTAAAGGACAAAATGCGAAATTTGTATAGTAAATGTATATATTAACACTAACTTTTTTAGGTTACAATGACATCTGGTGGTAAGATTTTTAAATTTGTCCTAAAATATCTGGAAACCATTTTATTGTTATTTGTGAAATCAAATATAGAAGTTTGGAAAATACAAAAGGCCAGAACCACACAGTCAATGTGACACAGAAGGTTTTGAAATATTCGACTAAGACCGTCAAGTAAGCAATTTAGAAAATTTGGGCAAAAGAGTCAGACTTAAAAAGAAAGGCTTCATGGGTGACATAGCAACCACATTTTATCTGTTAAGCTTTCTTCCTTGAAATTCCTTCAATTCAACTGAAGCTTTCATTCAAGCCACTTTATATAAATGTCTTAAGTAGGTGAAAATCTGTTGTAAATCACAAAGTGTTGTATACAAAGAAGGTAGTAATATCACCAATTATGTTTTTTTTTAAATTTCCTTAAAAATCCAGGGTAACTTTGTTTCCTCCTTCTAAATGATTCAAAAAGAAAATGTTCTTATGACTATATATATCCTAAGGTGGAATAGTAGTGCTAACAATATAAAGTGATTACAATTTTATGCTACTATTACTTCCTTAGCTAATTAAAAATAGTGTTTTCAAAATTTCAAACCTAAAAAAAAATTCAATTTCAAGGATTCATAATTATCTTTTCATTCATTCAACAAGTACTAAATAACTTCTATATTCATAGAAGTTATGAAAAGAAGTATGAAAGACTGTGGGGCATAAAAAGATGGTTTCTATCCTTTACCCATATTTGACTTCAATGACCACATAAAACACCACATAAAACTCCCCTCTTCCATAGCTTCCACTAAGACAACATCTTCCTCTTGCCTCAATGATTGCTCTTTCACTGGCCTTTTGTCCTGCTCCGACCTCCTCAGCTGGGAAATTCCTGGTCTTCAGCTCTTCACCTCAATACACCAACCTCAAAGAACTCATACACTCACTTCAACTTGGACTTACATTCAAATGCCTAAATCTCCATTTAGCCCTGATACCTGGAGCTGCCTAGGACATCAACCTTAGATTAGATGTCCTTACACCTGAAGCTTAACTTCTTAAAAAACTGAATCAATTTAATTTCATACCCCACACCATGTCTTACCAACCTTCCCTTTGAGGATATGACTATTCCTCCCAGTTCATAAATATGTGGGTTTGCAGTTAACTTTGACTCCCTTTCCCTTTTACTTATCCCATCCCTCATACAAATTATCTCTCTAATATCTCTTGGATATAACCAATCCTCTACATTTCTGCAAAAAGCATCCATATTTTGGCCTTCACACTTGGATTACTATAATTTCTACTCTTCTCATTAATGAGAATGCCATACACCACTGCCAAAACAATATTTTTCACTGTTTTCAACATCAATATTCCCCTGATCAATAAGGGGAAAGGGAAGAGAATAAGCATTTATTAAACCCCTATATGTGCCAGGACTTGTGTAAAGCATTTTACAAATATTATCTCATTTGATCCTTACAATGACCCTGGAATTAGGTACTATGATTATTCCCATTTTATGGTTGAGAAAACTGAGGCAGACAAATTAAGTAACTTGCCCAGGGTCACAGCTAGGAAATGTCTGAGGCTACATATGCACTCAGGTCTTCCTGACTCCAAGCCCAGGGCTCTTTCTACTGGACCACCTAGCTGACAAGAACTTATAGTAGTTCCCTACTGCAAATGTCTCCTGAGCCCTTCACTAACTTGATCACTACTTAACCAAGCATCTCCTTACACCACAACAAAGCCCATCTTCTCTACCCAGTCTTGCTCTGCTGACCTTCACACCTATCTTGCCCAGTCCTATATCTGTTCATAATGTTCTGTCCACCTGGAATACTCTCTTACCTCTTTTCCATTCCCTGGGGGCCAGGACCAAAACTCACCTTCTCTAAGAAAGCTTTTCCAACTTACTCATCAATTAATCAATCAACAAGCATGTATTAAGCACCTACTATGTGCATGATACCTACCAGGTGCAGAGAGACTCAGAGACAAAAACACAAAAGCCTCTGCCCTCAAAGAACTGACTTCCTATAGGGAATTACAACCTAAGCAGATACAAAATAAATATTTTCTCTAGGGGAGACAATGTAAATAGATATAAAATATAGAGTAAATGTAACATCACTGGTGGAGAGGGGTACAACTAATAGCTGGGGGTATTAGAAAGACTTCACATAGAAGGTGTACTGAAAGGCAGAGGTGAGAAGGGAGTGAATCACAAAGAGGGAGACAGGCTGGGCAAAGGCAGGGAGGGGAGATGGGAGTAGCCTGAGTAGCCCAGTGTCTAGGGTAGGAAGCTGCTAAACCCACGAAGGAACAAACAGGTTTTCATAGGCTGACCACTACTTCAAGTTCCATCTCAGAAGGTTTCAAGACTCATTTTTTGGTGTGAAGTCACATGGGACTTTCAATAAATATTTGACTGATGTTTCTCCCATACTAACATACTAATACAAATAATAAGGTTTTTAAATACTAAACAGAAGGCCAAGGAGCTTCTTGAGCAAGGAGGGGAGTGAAACGGTCAGGCCTGTGCTGTAAGAATTCCTTTTAGCAACTGCACATGGAGAAGGACCAGAGAGAGGAAGCTGGAAGCAAGGACCGACAATCATTCATTCGCACTGAATAAGACAAGAGTGTGGTACAGAGTGGGCACTGACACACATTGCTAATCCCAGCTCCCCAGAGAAGGGGAGGTTGACAGATCTCTGAAGCTGGGGAGCTCCAAGCTAAAGGTGAATGGGAGTTTGTGTGAAATCCTGTATCACGACGGTGACCCTAATGGAGAGGGGGCTCCCAGGTGGCCTATGGCAAATCAGCCCTGGTTGGCAATAAAGTCAAAGGTCCCATGCCAATAATTAGTAGAAGCAGGCCTGTGAGTAGCCCTTGTACTTACAGACTAGGTGAGATGGGGGAAGGAAGGAAGGAAGGAAGGAAGAAGGGAGGGAGGAAATTAAAAAGAAAACGGTATAGAATAGAGCCAGAAATCCCATTGGAATCCAAGGGCTGACAGCAGTTACCTAGTCTGGGTGAGTTTAGTGAGGTTATTTCCCTTTACTGAGGCTCAGTTTTCTCCTCTGCAAAAAGCTTAATACTACTATCTACCTCATGGGATCACTGAGGGAAAAGTGCATTTTGTAAACCTTAAAATTCTGTAGAAATGCGAACCATAACTGTGTTCCCTAACACATGCTGGATATGACATTTTCCCCTTACTTTCCATTCTTCTATGACACAGAATGTCTCTTCTATCCATCCATCCATCTCCATCACACATAGAGCTGCCAAAAGTGATACTCCTAAAGCAAAAGTCTGACCATGTTACTCTCCTACTCAATAAACTCCAATAGCTCCCTATTACTTTTAGGGTCAAATGCAAATACAGCTGTTTGGAATTTAAAGCCTTTCAAAACCTGATGCAAATGCCAAACCTATTTTTTTTTTCAGTTTTAAAAATATAACGCACCTCCGTGCACTCAGTGGCCCTGCTGTTCATCACATACAGTCCCCCATCTCTTTCCTTGACCACGCCTATGTGCTCCTCTTCACCTTCACATCACATCTTCCAAAGACCAGCTCCAGTCCAGTCCACCTTCTACCGGAGGCATTTCTTGGCGCAGTTCCCCACCCCATCCCCTTCCAAATATACTGACAAGTATATACAGGTGTAGATGTTGTCTCCCCTGACAGAATGTAAGTTCTCTAAGGGCAGGTTCTATTTCATTTTTGTTTTTGTACCCCTAGTGCCTAGTACATAGTAGGCATTCAATAAATGCTTCCTGATAGATTCTATTTCTTTGGCCTCTTTGTAATTATTTCACTTAATAAAAGAGAATTCATTTAATAATAAAGTAATTAATTTACTTAATAAAAGATGTGTTCCTAAAGACTAGTTGGTAAAACAAACTTCTGTGGTGGAAATGAATACTACTTTCTCAATGATTTAAAATTTCAGAGATTCCTAGAGGAAAACTTTTGACCCAAATTAAATGTACTACTTACTGCCCTCAAAAGCAACACTCTCGTGATAGGCAAAAATTAGTTTTAGCTCACAGATGTTAACAAAAGAGTGACCTCACAAAAGAAAAGGGGCATCCACACACACCACCTCTCTTCTGGCTCCACTCTCGTACCCTTGTGTGTATGACGTCATGTGCACTTAGAGGGTGTTCGATAAATACTTAATGTTCCTCCCATAACATAGTGATCCAAATACAGGCCACACCATTTCTCCAATTCTGACATGCATAAACCCTGACTGCAGCCTGAAATCACACTCTTAGAACCATACACAAAGCGTAAGTCTCACCTCTCTGGGAGCAGAAGCACAAACAACAGCCTTCTCACCATCCCACACACACTCTGGAAGAGTCTCTACCACATGCTGCGACGGTGGCTGCTACTGCTACTGCCGCTGCTGCTGCACAGTAAGGGAGATGGGTCCCTTCAGTT
This sequence comes from Vombatus ursinus, assembly GCF_900497805.2. NCBI lineage: Eukaryota > Metazoa > Chordata > Mammalia > Diprotodontia > Vombatidae > Vombatus > Vombatus ursinus. The sequence continues at coordinate 9,524,323 of NW_020951112.1, read as the reverse complement.
TGCATCCTCCAAACAAAAGCCTTCATCTAGTTACCTACTGCAAAGACCATCAATTCTTTCCCCCTACAAATATTTCAAATGCCCCTTCACAGTTACAGAACAGTCCTTTTCTTCTTTCCTAATTGATTCTATCACATTTCCCACAGCAGCTGTTTCAAACCTCTTCTCTCAAGTCTACACCATTCCTTCCTCTTTGCACAGGGACCCACTGAGTCTTTACTGAGGAAAAAGAGGCTCTCCATCATTAAGTACCTGTTCACCTCTAAAAACCCTTCTATAAACGTCCTCCATTCCATCTTCCTTTGCTACAATCTCTGACAAAGAGATAGCTCTAACCAGCTCAGCTACTCACCATACCTATGGGTTTCAGAAAATCATAACCTCTCTGGACCTCAGTTTTCTCATCTGTAAAATGAGGAGGCTGCACTAGATGGCCTCTAGATATGTCTTCCAGCTCTTTAACCCTTCCTAAGGTCAATCCCTCTACTTGTGCATTTGATGCCATCTCTACCCACCCCCTCCAGTTTTCCCCTTCCATCATTCCCTCTTTCTTTCATCTTCAATCTCCCCTTATCTATTTGCTCCTTCCCTGAAGCCTAACTGGGTCTCCCCAATCCTTAAAAACTTTAACTTGACTCTGCCCTATCCTCAAACTATTATCCTCTCTACACTCTTCACCTTGCTTCACTCATTTCCCAACACCTTATAATCTACCTTCAGACTCAATGACCCATTAAAATGAAACTACTCATTCCAAGACAGTTACAGTCTCTTAACTGCTGGATCTGATGACCTATTCTCAGTTAAGTCCTTCACCTCTCAGATGTGGCTGCAGATTTTAATAATGTTGGTCATACAGTCTACTAGGAGATATGCCCCTCCTGGACACTCTCATCCCTGGGCTCTGTGACACTGCTCTCTCCTACCTATCCAAAGCCTTCTTGTTTCCCTTTATTTCACCATCCTCCATCCATTGTCCATTTAGAATAGGGAAAATAGGGCTCTGTCCTTGGCCCTCTTCTCTATAAATTTTCTAACCTGGTAATCTCAATTCTCATGGGTTCAATTACCATCTCTATTCAGATAACTCCCAGCTCTATATATCCAGTCCTGGTCTTTCAGGCTCATATCACTAATTTCCTGTTGGAGAACTCATCTTAAATTTCCCTCAAGTATCTTCACTCCCACAAGTCTTTCTCCCAGCCCCACCCTAGTCCTTTTCCTACCTTCTCTAGGTCTGTTGAAAGCATCGGTCTTCTAGGTGCTCAGGTTCTTAAACCCAAAGTTACCCTGTGCTCCTCACTCTCACACAGCCCACTCCCCAATCTGGTCCTTTCTACCTCCACAACATGGCTCCCCACAGAGCCCCCACCTAGCTCAGGCCTAGCTCATCACTATTCTGGCCTCATTTCTCACCATCTCAAATCCTCCCCCAAAACCACCCAACTCATGTTCCTGAAGTGCAGGTCTCAGCATGTCACCCCTTTACTCAAAGTTCATCTCCCCATTATGCTCCAGGATCAAACAGAAATTCCTCATAGCCTGGCACCATTGCACTTCTGCCTCTCCTCTGCATTGGGGGGTCCAGCCAAGACAGCCTTCTTGGGGCTCACACCTAACACGCCACCTCCCAGACTCTGCAATGGCTGTCCCCATGACTGGACTGCATTCCTTCCTCCAGGCTGCTTTTTGGACTCACTGGTCTCCCTCAAAACTCAATTCAATTACTACCTTCTACTTGAAACCTTTTCTAACTTTTCCCCTGTCCCCCCCTAGGGACCAAGTGCTTTTCCCACCAAGGTAAACTTGAATATCTTTATATGTGTTTTGTCTATATGGTTAGTTCTGTTATAACACTTGCTTTGAAAATATAAATTGGTTCCAACATGATTGATATATTAGGGAACAATTTGAGCATAATGAGAATTTCTGCAAATTTCACATTTGCTTACGCAGGATTTCAAGAATACAGAAAACGGCCCTCACTCCACAATCACTCAGAAGCTGCAACCCTTCTGACTTTTTCAAAGTAAAGTGTCATATTTCTTGTAGATCTCCCTGGAGAGTAGGAACTGTGGGGAGAAGAGAGCTGGTCTTCACCCATTCAGTCCATTCCCTACCCCACCTACTGGCATGGCTGGGGGATGTCCAGTGGGAATCTGCTGGAACTTCGGCCCTTTCAGGCTGCTGCCAGCCCATCCTCTTGTCCACAGCTGTCAACTCTGCGAGTTCTCCTTGAGGGAGGAGTGGGAACCAATCCGAGACACAGCCCAAGGCCTCAGACACAGACATTATTTAGTCGTATTTATTCGTTTCTTAATCATTTAACATGTATAAAACTGTGCTAGCCTTTTTTTAGGTTTCTATTTTTTTTTTAATGTTACTGACAAAATTTTGAGTGTTGTATCTCTAAATTCCATTTGGCCCATAAGCCGTGTGGTTTTCATTGCATGATTTTTCGTAACTCAGTGATTTTTGGGAAGATGTGTCAAGTTTTAACAGAACTGACCATACTTGGGCATATGACCCCCACAATATAAGGTACTTGAGGGAAAAGATTATTCAGTCTAGCACTGAGCCTGGAACACAGGTGCTTAAATTTCCCAAATCTCTCCATCTGTCCTGAACTCTAGTCCCACGCTGCCACCTGCCTCCTAGGCCACTCCAGTAGGATGTCCCTCAGGGATTTCAAACTTAATATTTCCATCTTTTTCTCCTGAAACTGCCTTTCCTCCAAACTTTGCTACTTCTATTGAGGGTACCACCATTCTTCCAGTTTGCAACACCAGCACCATTCTTGACACCTCCCACCCTCACCACCAACATTCAATCAGCAGCCAGGTCCTGGGGACTCAGATCACCGTAACTTTCATATATGGTCCTTTGCTTTTCCATTTACACAGACATCACCCAGAACCATCTCCTCACACCTGCACTACTGCCCTGGCCTCCTAAGTTAGGCTTCCTGCTTCTGGTTTCCCATCTCCAATCCTTCCTCTTCACCAGTGCCAAAATGATTTCTAAAAGCACAGGTCTGACCTCGTCATGCCCTTGCTTCAGACTCTCCTGCAGCGGTTCCCCCCTCCTTGCCTCTAGGATAAAATACAAACACCTCTCTTTGGCACAATCGGCCCGCCTTTCACAATTGATTTCACATTAACTTCCAGTCAGTCAACAGGCATTTATTAAGCACCACTGTGTGCCAGGCAGTGTGCTATGTACTGAGGATGCAAAGAAAGGCAAAACAATCTTTGCTTTTAAGGAGTTTACATTATATTGGGAGGAATGTACAACAGTGTATATGCAAGATATATACTGTAAATGGCAGGTAACTTCTGGAAGTGGAGGGAGATTGGGGGCAGCCTCCAGTGCCACTTGCAGCCAAAGCAAGGCAACTGGTTCACCTTATATGCCATCAGTGCATTTCAGAGCATTCAAAGTTGGACAGTCTCAGTCTAACTCCCTCATTTTACTAATAAGAAAACTGAGGCTCAGAGAGACAGCATGACAGAGTTGGGATCTGATCTCCGGTTTTCTCACTCCATATGCTGTGCACTCCATCATAACACCTCAACAGCATTTGCCTCTGACAGGAAACAGAGGCACTGAACTGAAACACACCATCTATAACCATCAGAGATTATTCTTTGTTAGTCTAGCTCTGTGCCTTTTGTGCATGAAAGCACTACATCGTTCCAAGAATGGAATCAAGTGGTGCAGGAATTCTCTCACAAGCCATGCCTGCTCTTTCCAGGGTGACTGGCATGATCTAGGTTTCTGTCCTCGTGCTGACACTTACTATTCAACATCTGGTATTGTTTTGTCATTGGAAAAAGGGGATGGATGATAGTAATTCTTTAACTACATCCACTTAACTTACAGCAAGGTTGTTAGACGGAGGGAATGCAGATATTAATTACTACGTGTGCAGTATTGAGGAACCAAGGACAGAAACCAAAGTTCCTGCCGTCAATGAGCTTCCACTGTATCAGAAATGTCATCTCCACAATTAACCTGTGAGCTCTTAGCCCTCTGCTCTCTCCCCCCACCCTTTCTCAGGCAGAGGATCATCAGGTAGAGGGGGAAGGGGGCAAGGAGAAAGAAAGGCACCAGAAAAGTCACGACGCAGGACCCAACTCTGGGTGCTACATACTTTGCTAAGGTCCCAATTTCTCCACAATAAAAATGAAACAATCACCTTACTCACCTACATAAGATCATTATCAATATATAAAACTGTTTGTTAGCACCAATATTAGCAGGGTTCCATATGGAAAGACAGCTAGAGCCAAACTAGGGGCTGAATAAAACAAAGAAATGATAAACATTCATAAAACCTTAAAGAAAAAGCATTTAGGGATCCTACCTTGGCAAAAGCCCAAGTAGAAGCTTCTGGGAAGCTGAAACTTAAAGGTTCCCAAAGATCCCACTTCAAGGTCCCTGTTATCCTGCAACACCTACATTCCAGTCAAACTGGATGCTCCTGGAGGCAGTGGTCACCTCTTGTCCTTCTCTGAATCCTCATCACTTAGCACAGAAAGCACACATTAAACACTTGATGAATGTTTGTCACCCAACTCCCTGCATCCTGACTCTAAGCTAATTTTTTGCACAGGCTCTTCTCCAGGTGTGTAAGGCACAGCTCCTCACCTCCCATCTTAGACCTCCTGGTTGGTAGTGCTTCTCTCCCTCCTGAAATTATTATGTAATTTACTACAGAAATTACTATTTACCTTTCTAACATGTATCCCCATAGAATGGAAGGGCCTTGAGGGCAGGCACTGGTTTTCATTATTGTCTTAATATACCCAGCAGCTAGGACAGTACCCCGTACATTGTAGGCCCTTAATATGTTTAATTCAAAGACATTTCATTATAGAAGTGCAGCCCACATTCAAACCAATATTATCTGTACAAAGACTGGCAGGAGTGGATCATGATTCAAATCCCAACTATGGCCTTGCTACTTGTGTAACCTTAGACACATCACTTCCCCACTCTAGGGCTCAGTTTCCTTATTTGTTAAATGAAGGGTTGGATTAGATGATTAGTCTCTTTCAGTGCTATGATTCTACAACAATAATAGCATTTTGTTTTCCTCTCGGTCATTCTGTGAGGTAGGTACCCTGAATAATATTATCTTCATTTTCCAAATAAGGAAACTGAGTCTCAGAGAAGCTAAGTGACCCACCCAATGTCACACTCTGAACCAGGAAGTCAGGATTTGGGCCCAGATCTCCTGACTCGTCTCTGAGCCTTGCACAGACTAAATGTTTAGCTATTAAATTGAATCTTTCCCCTATACCACGGTATTTCTCTATTTCTCTCCTTAATCAAGGGTTGCGTTTCCAAGTGCAAATAATAAATCTCGATCTAGGTTCAAAAACCAAACTCTTCATCATTCCTACAAAACTGCTCTTCCTGCGCCCATTTCTCAGCTTTTCTGTCACCCTCCAGTTCCCAGTCATCCAGACTGGAAGGCTCAGAATACATCCTGGCCCCAGTGGAGCTGCCAGTCTCATCACTCCAAGCCCTTTACACCTGGAGTTCCACATCTGTTTTCTACTTTCCATTCTGCTTGTAACTACTCTGGTTCAGGCATTACCTCAAGACCTTTGATCTAAAGTTCACAAGTCTGATCCTAAACATTCTTGCCAGAATAACTTTTTTAAAGCAAAACTGTGATCATGTCCATGCCTTTTCTGAATTGGAGAGGTAAATAATTCCTTTTTTTCTGATTAAAAAAAAAACACAAGAAAAAGTCTGTTTGATATGAATTATCTTTCCCTTCTCCTCTTTGGAAAGATAGAAGGGAAGTATCTAATTTGTGAGTGATTAACTAGAGCAATGAGTCGGACACAAACAGCCTACCACAAATTTACAGAGATTACCAACTGGCCAAGAGTATTACATAAGACTGCAAAAAACCTGTAAACCATATAGCTTGCCTTCTCAAGAGATAGTGGAGGGGTGGGAGGGAGAGATTTTGGCACTCCAAATTCTAAAAAATGACAATGACAACTATTTTTAAAAATGTAATTGGGAAATATTTAACAAAATAAATAATACAAATATTTAGCAGATGCAGTAAAGTAGTCAGTCACTGAATATGACAAGTCTCTGAACCGAGAAAAACAAGCAGGTCCATGGGGCTCAATGATCTTTTTGTTACAACAGAGTAAGAAAGCAGGGAGCTTCTTGGATCAGTTCAGGGAAAACTCTAATTCCCCTAAAGATACTGTGATGTGATAGCTTAGGGCATCTTCACCCAGTCAGCCTTCTATTAAAAAACTAAAAACTTTCAAAATTTCCTCACTACCAAATAAAATACAACTTCACCCTGGCATTCAATACTCCCAAACTATCCCTCCAGTCTAAGGTCCCACTACTCTTCCTTACACACTCTATCTTCCTGACAAACTATTCTTGCCATTTCCTAAGCTAATGCAAACTCTCTTGCCTTCTTGCCACTGCTTACGCTGTTTCATCTGCCTCTCTCATTAGGGTTCCTCAGATCTCAGTTCAAATGCCACTGAAGGTTTTCGCCTGGCTGCGGGAAAGGACCCAGAGCCTGGAGGCTCTGCTCTGCCTATGGGCCTCTCAGGGAGGCAGAGTATGACAGCTGGGAACTTTCTTGAGAAACACAAAGCCTTCCCTCTGCCCCTAGACAGAAATAGTTACATGATCTGTTGAGATATATAGCCAATGGATTCAAGCAAGAACTGAACCAGGGTCCTCCTATCGAAGCCTAGCATTCTATCCCTTAGATCACCCTGCTTCTATATGAGAAAGATTATTGAATAAATGAATGTTATATCACCTAGTTCTATTATTTTTCATAACAGGAGGGAATTTATTCTGGCAGTTTATATTACACAAAGTGAACCAAGGTTTGTAATATTCAACTCCTAAGTTGGCTCATGAATAAAGGTAGGGTTTTCCTGATTCTTAATCTCTTCTAGAATGTCACAGGGTTTTAAATCAGGGAGATCAATTCAATTTAACAAGTACAGAGATTACTATGTATGTGCACCATGGAGGATATAAAAGTATTACAACAAAATCTTCAAAGAATATTTGCAAGAAAATAATTGCTCACGAAGCAATCTGAAAATACAGAAGAAACTACATGCCAAAATGAGTATTACAGACCCTAAGAAGTATGGAAGGTCAGACGTGGAGAGATCCATGGAAGCTCAAGTTATTAAGAAAGCTTTTATTAAACAGATAAAATCTGAAGGACAATAGGATTTGGATAGGGAAGATAATGCTATGCATATTGGACTTAACCTATCCTATTTTAAGTACAGATTTCTGTAGAGATTTGTATGGTGAAGTGTTCTTTACCTTAACAATGCTGTGCATTAAATACTGAACAATATTTGGAGAAGGGCACTTGTTTTTAGGTAATCTAATTTTAAGTACTTGATTAATAAATTTTATATGCTTTAATGAAAACATATGTAATTTTAAATTTAGTTTAATTTCAGTTTGAATTTTAATTTAGTTTAATTTTATAGTCAGTTTATAACTTTTATAGTTCTATGACATCTGGCCAAAATCTAGGACATACTGACAAAGCAACACAGCCCCATCCTACATAGTTCCTATTATAACAGAAAGACTCTGTTGAAAGACTGAGGCTTTTCCTTAATGTGGGACATAATCTCAATGAGTCCAGTGTTTTATTCACTGGGTTCCTATGTTGCCTCTAGATCAAAGCAATTTCTTACTCTTAGAATTATATATGCATGCATGTATGTTATGCATATATGCATGTATGCATTATGTATGTATGTACATATGTGCAAAGTAGCTCTCAGCTTCGTGAAAATTTGGGGTTTCATCATGCTATCCACAAGTCCAGCCTTGGGATGAGAACTCCCGGCACCATCACCATTCTCTGTTGTACTCAGATCTCAAAAGCACCAGTTTGCTTCTTCCTACCTGTTGCTGACATCACACCCAGTTTCCTGTCCCAAAGACTGATGACATCTATCAGAGGCTTCTGGTTGTACTACTCTTTGAGGCTAGAATAGGATAAAGAATTAAATGAAATAAATTCTGCTCACTGATCGAACCCTTCAGAACTAAGATGCAATGCCCTACATGACCTTAAAAGGGCCACCATGTAGGTTCCAATCACCCTAGTTCTGGTCGAGTATTAAAAGTGCCTGATTCCTAAAATTTACTTATCAGTTTTGCTCAAACTTTCTACATCCAGGTTGATGAGTAACCTTTATTTGAACCCTTCCCTTAATGAGTTCTTCGCATACATCGTAATTAATCTTCCATTCATAAAATTTAATTATCCAAGTACATTTACTACTTGCACCTCATATTTAGTGGTTTCATCAACCTTTGTCAGATTATGTTCCAATCATGTCCTAGGCCTCACTTTTAGTTAAAAGGTTAAAAAAGATTCATTTGCTGCAAAACAACTTTCAGCAATGGTTATTTAAATCCTCCCTGTTAAAAAGAGAAAGCAGGGGAGGAGAAAGGAAAGACCCATGAGACAAATCCCTCAAGTCCACTGTTACTGTGTTAAATGGTTGCTATGTAATACTGTAGCTTTGTTACTGGGCAGTAACTAGGAAGCTGGAGTAACAAACAGGCTAAGAAATGGACATAAAGCTCTAATGGTGATCAAAATAAGAGTTTCAAAAATATTGTCAAATTGTTATTTTGTATTAAAAAACACATTACCTAATACATCTTTTTAAAAATTAGCATTACATGCAGAACCACGTTTCTGAGCAAAATTTTAGAATTTGCTTCTCTGAATATTTTTAAGAAAAAGCCCTTGGAGGAGTGGAGGGGGGGGGCACCCCGCTGGGGAGAAAAGGCTTTAGATATACCACTTCCTGGAACAGAAATGGACTAGATGATCCACTATGTTCCTCAACACTATGATTTATACTCATTCATAATTCATGAGTCATATAGTAATTGAGAGTTTACTGTTTTCCCTATCCTTTAAGCTTGCTTTTCCTGCCCCGGGCTAAACAAAAACATTACTAAATTTGATAGTTATAATTTCCTCCATGACACCAGAAGCTTAGTAGAAAGAAATGTGGACAATCTGAGCAGACTCCAAACTTAAGGGAGTCAGATAACAATATAAATACTAATAGACGTGAAATAAATTCTTAATTAGCCTTACAATACAATCTAAAAGTAAACATAATGAGATATTTAATAAATATTGTTACTGTTAGAATTGTGATCACAGAGGAAAATGAAAAGATAAAACTCTTAAGATTCTAGGTTCACTTTTTGGAAAAAATATTTATTTGGCACTTTTTGATGTTACAAAACAATAACTAATGAAGAGGTGAGAGAATGACCAAATTCCCAACCCTCATCTACTTGGAGCAGTAACCCTGAGGGAATCTTCATTGGGGCTATTACCATGGGAAAGTCTCACATTTTTCTATACTTTCTAGGAACAAGAACTTTTCCTCTCAGTTCTAACAAATTCCCTTCCTTTACACTCTCTTTTTTCCTTCACTTTTCACTCTTCCTCATTTACTTTTTCCACTTTCAACTTTCTCTAATACCACTAAACAGAAAGCAAGGCAAGAAAAGGAGGGATGTTGGGTAGAGAAGAGAAAAACACTATGTGGACATTCACATTCATCATCATCCAACATTTATTTAGCTGCATAAGGCATTGAAGATACAAAAAGGTTTAATACATGTTCACTGTCCTCAAGGACTGCACAATCTAGTTAGGGAATCAGGACACAGACATAAAAAGATAAGTAACAATACAAAGTAACTTAGGTCAACTGCCAAACAAGGGTTAGACTAGGGCAGCTCCTGGATGGTGCAACAGAGAGACATACTTCAGCTGGGCAGGAAAGCAGGGAAAGCCTTCCAAGCTTCAGGAAAAGTTTGAATCAGCAAAGGCAAGGAGGTAGAAAGCGCAGGCAGTGTACACAGTGAAGGACCCATGCGGTGGGAGCATAGTGTTCACATTAGAATAACACGGCTGGAAACATAGGTCAAAGATTTAGTAGGGCTTGGAATGTGAGACTAAGGATTTTGAACTTTACGCAGTAGTAACCATTTAATGTGTGTATGTGAGTGTGTGCATGCATACACCTATATAGACATATGTACACATAAATATACATACATTTTTATCTATGTGTGTTTAAATGTATTCAATGTATGAGAAATTTGAGAATAGTAATGATGGCATCTAACCCATTCTGAACAATTTACAAAGTATAATTATAATGAAATTAAAATGCTTTTTAAAATACAAAGCAGCATACAGAACAGAGGTTCTTAACCACTTTTACGTCCTTGACCCCTCTGGCAGTCTGGTGAAGCTCCGAACCCCTTTTCAAAATGAAGTTTTTAAATGCATAAAATAAAATCCATAGAATTACAAAGGAAACCAATTATATTAAAACGTAGTTATCCGGGCATTTTATAAACAAGTTTACAGACTCCAGGTTAAGAATCCCATGAAGCTGTCAGTGTCTTAGGACCTGGTCTCATGAGCCACAAGATTACAGGATATCAGAATTGTAAGGACATTAGAGATCAAACTGTCCTACTCTGTCACTCCTCCCTCCACCTCTCATGCACACATTTTACAGATGAGGGAATGAATGCCTAGAGAAGTGAAATGACCTGACCAGGATCACAAGGTAATTAGTGACAATCAAAATCTGGACACAAGTTTTCTCACTCAAAAATCCAGCGTTCCTTCCACATACCCCCAAATTACTCTGCAGGTACTAGGCAGATTCAGTTCAAAATTCCTTTAGGGCTGAAATGCTGCAAAGATTTAAGTAAGGATATTCCCTATAGAACACTCCTAAACTTCCTATCCATTAAACTAGGCCAAACAGAAAGTAACAGGAAAACTTCAAATAAGTCTGACAAATAATTCCTGCAATTGATTTAAAATTTTCTGTTCTGCTCCAACTTATTTTATATTTGTAGTGCCTTGAATACCCCCAAAAGATGAATCCTCACTCCTTAAAGGCTGATTATCCATTGTGGATCTTTTAGATTTCTTCTTTTCCTCCTGTCTCTGCTTTCTTTACCTCTCTTTGGGATACCTGATTATTTCAGTAACACAGGGCGTCCGTTGTCCAAGAAAGAAAGAGCACTGAACAAGTAGTCAGAAAACCTGAATTCTAGTTCTGTCACTCACTAACCATGTGACCCTGGTCCAATCACTGCCCCTTCTGGATCTGTTTCTTCATTTGAAAAATGGGGATACTATCCACTCTGTTTACTGCATAAGATCACAGTGAGTATCAGATTAAGATCATTTACATGACTGGCTTTAAAAAAAAAAAACCCAAAGTGCTATAGGAATGCAAGGTGTTATTAAGATTTTCGAGGTATTAAGAAAGAAGCTAAAACAATTACCTACACTGAATTCATTACCAGGGCTAACCCAGTCTCCCAATACAGTGCATAGTAAAACACTGTATTCAACAAGCATTTATTCAAAGAAAACAGCTCTGCTCACAGATCTTTAAATCTACTGGATTTAGCCATACTTTAATTCTGTGTAGACCAGGTCCTTATTTGGGAGAGGTTCCTAAAGATCAGTGTTATTCTTCACGTGACTAGAGAGGGAAAAACCCATTACAACATCAATAATACTGTCTCTATGCCTTATTCTGTTTCTTGAAATCAAATAGCAAGTCAACATCTAAATATGCCTCCCTAGAACAATTTGGTGCCATTCCTTAAAAATTTCAGAAGTGTAAAATTATCCCAAAACGGTGCTTGGATCAAATGCTAACACCAGAGAAATACAGAGATCAATTTAATCACCTAAAAAATAAATCAATATACTCACAGAACTGAACACTGTGGTAGCTAGGTTCCTTTGAATCCTAAAATAAACTGCAAGTAAAATATTTCATTTTAAAAATTAAATTGCAGAGCAAATGCTCACTGCATATTAGACTTGTTTACAGATAAGTTGTTGCCAAGCAACATTGCTTAAAGAATCTGAAAACCTAGTTGCTAAGTTTTAGACCTATTCAAGTAATTTTTGTGCACAAAACCTGACATACCTGTATTATAAAAAAAAGAATATCATTAAGAACACTAAAAACGTATTTTGCACTCTCCCAACACTAACCATCTCTACTTGAAAATTTAGAACTGAGTTAAATTTTTTCAAATTAAGGTTTCACCCACCACATCAAAGTTGTCTAGCAGTCTATATTTTAAAAAGAGCAGGTCATTTAAGTTTGGCTAGAAAGTGGGAAGCTGGAAGTTTAGCAAATAACAATCACAGCAGGGGAATTAACTTCAAGATTCTAACATGTCCCTCAATGGGGTTGCAACATGACAGGCAATATTACTGTCATAAATGACCTTAAGGAAAAGTGCTATGTGTCTTTCTATCACAGACCAAAAAAAGTGGCTGTGACACTTCGGTCAATTCAGCTACATGATCAAGAGTATTCTTTTTTGATATTAAGCCTATGTCTGTAATAGGATATAATTCAATTTAACCAGCATTTATTAAGAACCTACTATATGCCTAACACAGTGATGGGCAATGGGAATACAAAGGCAAAAAAATGAAACAGTCCTGATTCTCTAGGAGAGTAAGTTCTACTGTATCATAGTCTCATAGATTTAGAACAAGAACAGTTTTTTAAAGACAATCTAGTCCAATTCTCTCAATTTACAGATGAGGAAACGTTAGTTTCCAAGAGCGGGTGAAGTGAACTGTCTGAGGTCATACGGTTAACTAAATTTAGTATTTATTGAGTATCTAATACTTTCTAGGCATTGTTAGGCTAGGGATTTAAAAAAAAAAATGTTTCCTGCTTTCAATTCTAGTACCATAAACTCTACTAGAGTTAGTTAAGACAGCAGAACCATGACTAGAACCAATCTTATGAATACAAATTAGGTATTCTTTCCACTACACCACACTTCAGAAACAGCCCAAGATTTGAAGTCAGATGCTACTGATTCTAATCCATTTAATTTCTGTCTAGCCTTGGTGACCTGATGGAGAAAGTGCTGGACTTGGGAGTGAGAAAAACCTAAGACCAAATTCTGTCTCAGAAACTTATAAACTGTTCGATTCTGGGCAAGTGACTCAGTCTTTCTCAGCCTCTGTTTTTGGTTCCATCCAGCTCTAAACCTAATTGCTTAACCTTTCTGGGTCCCAATCCTGCAAAATTGAAAGGGTCTGGCTACGTGACTTCTAAGGTTCCTTCAAGTTCGCGATTTAAGATGTTAAGTTTCTTAACCTCTCAGCCTCAATTTCCCTTCCAGGTCTCGATTTAAGTTAACAAGTTTCTTTACCTCTATCAGACTCCGTTTCTGTAACTTTATATTAAGGAGATAGGTCTACACGACCTCTAAGGTCCCTTCTAGTTCCAGATTTAAAATATTAGGTTTCTCGACCTCTCTCAGCCTCAGTTTCCCCCTCGGTAAAATGAGGGGGTCGGGCTACACGACCTCCCGGCTCGGTACCCATGATTAAGGGGCATCTCCTTTTCCCCATCCCCCACCTCCTGCACGTCCTTCATGCCCGACGCCCCCAGGGAGGCGTTATGTCCAAGGAGGGGAGCTACCACTCGTGGGGTGGGGCTCACCGGCTGGCCTTGAGCCCACGCGGGGCCACGACCCTTCCCCCAAGCGAGGTTACCTACCACGGCTCCTCCACGGTCCTTTCAAAGTGTGAGCACACACCTGACAGGAGAGGAAGGTGTGAGGGCTGCGGACATCGCCGCCGCCGGCCAACATGCCCGCAGCTCCAACCCGGGGCCTCCGTGGGGCTCACTACTCGGACGCATGGAGGCTAAGCTAACATCCCACCCGGGACATTCGAGGACTCGCGGGCTCCGCGGGGCGGGCTCCGCGGACTGACGGTCCCAGCGAGAGGAAGACACAGCGCAGGCGCAGACGCGGGCGCACGCGCAGAAGGCCTCGCGGGAGATCGCCCCGCCCCCACCCCCACCCCCACTCCCGGTGTTCGGGAACTCCCGGAAGACCCCTGGGCTGAGAAACCGAAGCGGCCCCGACAGTACGCGGCGGCCTTCGTCTCAGAAGGGCCTGGCTGCTTCTCTAGACCGGCTGGCTGTCCGGGCTGGGCTGGGACAGCCCCAGCGCTCACCTAGCCGGCTGGGATTGCCCCGCGACTCCCCCGTGAAGTCGTCTCGGGTCTTTTCTGCGCCCTTCGCGATCTGATTCGGGGAAAGAGAGGAAGTCCCGCCTCCTGGCGTGACGTCGGAGGGAGGGGTTAGGCAAGGCGCGCTTTCAAACCTGAAACCGCGGGAAAGGCCCACGGCGGTTGGAGCTGAGTTAGGAGGAGGGACGTAGCGGAGGGAAAAGAAAGGAGGTAGCCTTAAAGGTAGCCCCGAGGGCAAGATGAGCTTAGGGACAAACTGGGGAGCTGGACCTCTCCTCCGCGTGCCCCCATCCTCCTCTAGACCCCACTTTTTGTCTTCAGGATCCCTTTACACTCTTAAAAGTAACTGAGCAAAAGGCCATAAGGGAACACGCATTTATTAGGCGCCTGCTGTATGCCACCCCAGTGGCTAAGCACTTTACAATTATTATCTAATTTGAGGCTCAAAGCAACCCTGGTTGGGGGTAGGTGCTATCATTATCCTCATTTTAATAATAATAACAATAATGATAGCTAATCTTGCTATGTGCCAGTACTGTGCTAAGCCCTTTACAATTATCTTATTTGACCCTCAAAACAGCCATAAATGTAATAACTAACATTTATCTAGCACCTACTATGTGTCAGGCACTGTGCTAAGCACTTTACAGTTATTATCTCATTTGATCCTCACAATAACCCTGGGAGGTGGGTGCTATTATTATTGGCATTTTAATGATAAGAATAGCTAACATTTATCTAGCACCTCCTATGTGCCAGGCACTGTGCTAAGTACTGTGGATACCCAGAAGGGTTAAAAACAGTGAGCTTGCAATGTAGTGACATCACCATGAGAAACATGATTGGTGGGATGCTGCTGGGCTCTTAGCAGCAGAGCATTTGGATAGCATCCCCATGGAGCCAGTCCATGGTATTCCAGAACTGAGACCTTTGTTTCAGCTTTTCTCCAGGCTTCTTCAAGAGACTGGGGGAGAAAGAGAAGGAGTTCAAATCTAGCCTCAGACACTTGACACTTACTAGCTGTGTGACCTTGGGCAAGTCACTTAACCCTGATTGCCTAACCCAAAAAAAAAAAGAGAGAGAGAGAGAGAGAAGGAGAGTTAGGGTTAGGGGGGTAAAGGTGGCTCAGAGGACAATGACATTTCACAGTAAACCTTGAACACTAGGGCCACGATTGTGTTTGTGACTGTCCTACTTCTCTGCTAAGGAACCAGAAATACCAAAGGGGAATTAGACTTAACTCCCTTAGCGGGGGTGCAGGAGATTGCACCCTTTTGCTAAGAGTGTTCTACTTACTGATTGCCTCCCTCTAATTTATATTGCTTCATGTCTTAGTTAGATATCTTTACTGTTTGGTTTGTGCATCTCGTATTCTAACCAGTAGGAAAGTTTGCATGAGATGAGAGTTAAGGCCATGAGGTGAATAGTTTGTTACCCAAAAATCCACACCAAGCCTAGGAGTAGCAAAGAATGCTGTACGTGAAAGAAAATAAACTTAGTAGAAAAACCTAGGTTGGAGTGGTTGAATTTAGAACAGGAAGGGAGATCATCTACTCTGACAATACTCTCATTTTAGAGTTGAAGAAACTGATGTGCATAGTGGTTAAATGACTTACCCCAAGTCACATTGGTAGTAAATAGCCGAGTTAGGATTGGAATCTAATAATGATAATAATAGCCGACCTTAAGATTTACACAGGGCAGCGAGGTGGTTCGTTGGATAGAATGCATCTTCTTGCGTTCGAATCCAGCCTCAGACATTTACTAGCTGTGTGACCCTGGGCAAGTCATTTAACCCTGACTGTCTCAGTTTCCTCATCTATAAAATGAGGCTGGAGAAAGAAATGGCGAACTACTCTAGTATCTCTGCCAAGAAAACCCCAAATGGGGTCACAAAGAGTCAGAAACAACTGAAAAATGATTAAATGAGTAAGATTTACAAAGTACTTTTCGTGTATTACCTCAGTTGGTCTTCACAACAAGCTTGGGAGGTAGGTACTGTTATTTAGAGGGGAGGAACAGGTTGCTTTGGGTCACCTAACGAGCAAATTTCTGAAGAAGGATTTGAACCCAGGTTCTCTTGACTCCAAGTCCAGCACTCTATCCACTGCACCACTCAGTGCCCTACCCAGCCAGTTCTTCTGAATCCAGATCCCAGCGCTAACATTAGTTTTGTTGGTTGGATTGATACACCCCTTACCTCACAGAGTGGTAATGGAGGGAGTACCATCATAAGTTTAAAGCTGGAAGGGACCACAGAGGACTGAGTGTAACCCCCTCATTTTACAAATAAGAAATCTAAAGCTCAGCGACTCAACCAAGGTCGGACAGCTAATAAGTATCTGAGGAGGGATTCAAGTCTGGGAGTCCCCATGCTGTCTCTAAGGAAACCCTAAAGGGCTGGGTAAATATGAGCTCTAGTATTTTTCTGCTTTATCCCCTATGAAAACATTCTCTGAAGATTAAATGAGATGTTTGTAAACCACTTTGTGACTTTCATTTATATAAATTTAATATGTAAATTTATTCACATTGTATACATCATGCAGGTGCTCAATAAATATTAGCTCAAGGAGTCAATAACTGAAAAGGCTTCCTAATTTCAGGGATATTTCCTTTTTTAGTACCAGGAATGGTGGAATAGTGAACATCCCGAGGGTGGTACTGGTTGTAGGGAGCTCTACTAAGGATAAATAGACTCCTTAGGGGCAAGGATTGTGGTCATCCACCTTCCTAACGCATCAATGCCTCCTTCATAGTAGGAATTCTAATTTCTTCAATTGAATTGACAGCCCTTTCCAAAAGCTCCCTAGGGCACACCATGCCTGTCACCTCATATCAAGTCAGTGCTCCCTCCAGCACTACTCTGGGAGATTCAAAATGGCCATCCAATCAGGACATTCTACTGGGGTCTCTGTGTGTTCCGATTTATCTGCAGTACATCCTAATTGTATCTTGTTTATCTACATGTTTTCTCCTCGGTCTCCCTCCTCAACCTCAGCCTGCGAGCAACTTGAGAGCAAGGACCACCTTTTACTTTTCTTCCCATCGCCAGCGCTTAGCACGGTGCTTCATAAATGCTTGTTGACTGAATTCCCCAACCCCATGTCCAACGGCTTACCCTTTAACCAAGATACGACCTTGGTTTATCTTAGCTTACCTCCCTAAGATCATCTCCCGCACAGTTTTGACTCTCCATGTGTGCCTAGAGACATCACGGGATAAGCCCAGAAGGAAGTAAATGAGCAGGATACCTTGAGAAGCAAGGAATGAATGAATAAAAGAATGAGTGAATTCGTTCACCTCTCGTACTACGTACAAAACCTGTGTTAAGCCCTGGATGTACATGTAGAAAAGCTACAGCCCTTGCTGTCCAAAAGCTCACATTCCAGTGGGGAGATACCACATAGAGAAGGTTTCAACTGGGAATCAGACGGAAAGGTCCGGAGACCCTTAGGACAATGCCTCTTCTTTCATGTCATTTCTACTGATATGTTATATCAATTTATGATAACGAACCATTTGACAGTGCCAAGGATTTTGGTGGCAAGAGCTTTCTTTTCTTGGTCTTCAGTAGCTGTGCCGGCAACAGGTAGCATCTCCACAGGGCTTCTGCTTCCATGGATGATGGCTGCAGAGGATTGGCTGGAGATGGTTTGAGCCTCTCCCTCAGGGTAGGGCTTCAGCTAGGCCAGCTTGCCATGACCCTTGGTTGAGAAGACGGGTGATCCAATGGGACCACCATCTTGAAATAACAGGACCTCACCCTCCATGCTAGAAGAAGGATTAGAGGGTACAGTCTTATAGAGTCTTCCTAAAGTTTCTTAAATCTATATTCAATGCCAGCATGCTAGCCTAAGGCCTCATTTCCTCACCTCTGGATGACTGTACCAGCCTAACTAGTCTCTTTACTTGCAGTTTCTACCTCACTTGCATCCATTGTTCTTGTGAAAGCCAACAATCCTCCTAAGATATTATTTTCATCCTATACCTGCCCAGAAGCCAAAAGTCTCAAGTACTTGCCTTTGCATTCAGTGCGTTACCCAACTTGGTCCCAAATTCCCTTTCCAATCTTATGATCCATCATTCTTCTACACCAGGGGTTTTTAACCTTTTTTTTTTTTTGTGGTGGATCCCTTTGGCAGACTAGTGAAGCTTATAGACCTCTTCTCAAAATTATGTTTTTAAATGGATCAAATAAAATGCCTACGTATTACAAAGGAAACCAATTATATTGAAAGTTATCTATCCATATATGTCTACCTAATTTATCTATTTTTCTTTCTATCTTATCTAGCAATCTACTCGTCTATCACCCAATTCACAGACCCCAAGTTAAGAACCCCTGCTCTACACAAATCCTCTAATAAAGTTATGTGGGTCTAATGATCGTCTTCTAAATCTGGCTTTTTTTGTTTGCACCTTTGAGTTTTGGCCCCCAGGGACTTTCCCCTCCCATCTCTACCTAGAGATGATATGGCATTGTGGATAGAGTCCTGGACATGGCATCAGGAAGGCCTAAGTTCAAACTTATGGTTTGACCCTATACAAAGTCCCTTAATCTCTCTGAGTTTCAGTTGCCTGCTGTACAAAATGGGAATGAGAATTATGGTACCTACTTGCGCATATCCCACGAGACGAACATGCTTTGTAAAGCTCAAAAGCACCGTATAAATGTGCACCATAGTTACCACGTAGCCACACACCCCTTGCACAACTCTCAAGTCCCAGTTTCTTTGCCAAGCTGATTCCAACCCTTCTAGCTCACGACTGTTTCCTTCTCTGAATTTATACCATCTGCACTATTCATTTGCATTTACATAAGCGCTACCTTATAACGTTGCGTCTATTTTTTTGTCTTGCCTGTTAGTTAACTTCTGTAGCGTGTCTATCTTTACCAGATTGCAGTTGCTTGAGGTTACCGTAGTACGTGTCTCCGCTTCCCACATACTCGCCTAGTAGAATTCTGTACACGTGACAATGTTGGGATTTAGAGTGGGGAAGGGTCTAAGGGGTCACCCAGCCCAGATGATGCATTCTGCAGGTGAGGAGGGGAAGGTCACACAGATAGCAAGTAGTTAGGGTGCTGGATGATGGTAGATGAGGATCCCTGTGGGGCACGTTCCCTGGTGAGATCTCAGCCCTTTTTCCCTGGTTCACCCAGGACCTCGGGCTCCAGGCCAACAGTTATGTCTTGTTTTCACCTCTTACTTGCTATTTTTAACATCATTCTCTTCTCCTGGTTCCCACACTGGCTGTTCCACAGCCCCCAGCTGTGACAGAAAAACAAAATACCCGCTCCAGGTGTAATTTTACAGGATAGGTAGGGGATGGAGAGATGACAGAGTTAAGGTTTGTGAGGGGGAAGGATAAGAGTAAAAGATAAAGATGCTTTAGAAAAGGATGGGAAAGTGGATCAAGTCAGGCTCTGATCAGCAGTTTCTTAGTTTATAAAAATATGGAGTTAGATTAGATTATCCCTAATAGGCATTTAGGTGGCATAATGGATAGAGTGCCAGGCTTTGAGTCAGACAGACCTGAGTTCAAACTCAGTCTCAGACACTTCCTAACTGTGAAATCTCCAGCAATTCACCTAACCTATGTGAGCCTCAGTTTCCTCATCTGTAAAATGGGGATTATAATAGCACCTCCCTTTAAGGATTGTTGAGGGGATCAAATGAGATAATAATTATACAGTGTTTAGCACAGTGCCTGGCACAGAGTCAACATTATATAAAAGCTAATGATATTACTAATGATATTAGTAGCATTATGATTAATGATATTAATTATGATTAATGATATTACTAATATTAGTAGTGTTATCTTAGGTCAGTTTCAGCTCTAAAATTTCATCCTCTTAACATCACTCCCAATTTCTACCACTAAATCTTGCCTATACGATAAAAAAGAAAACCCTTTAAGAAAAAACAACATACATACTGACCAAGTCTAATGGTATAGACAATAATCTGAATCCATCGCCACTCACCACCCATGGAAAGAGAACTGACTCTGGAGTCAGTGGACCTGGGTTCAAATCCCACCTCCGATGATTACTACTTGTATGAACTAGGGCCATTCACTTAACCTACCAGTGCCTCAGTTTCCTCGTCTATGCAATGAGGAAACTAGAAGACCTCAAAGGTCCTTTCTGACATTAGGTCTTTATTGTCAGGAATGAGGAGGATTTATCAATCAACATGTATTAGCATCTACAATGTGCTATGCTAGGCAGTGGGTATACATATATATTTTCCCCATACATACATACATAGAAACATACATATGCATATATATATTCCCCATACATACATAATACATACATATGTGTATGTATGTATGTATGTATGGGGAAAAAAACCAACTGTCCCTATTTGCAAGCTTACATTCTAATGGGGGAGACAAGTATACATAAAAATATATACAACACAAATGTAAAGTAAGTACAAACATATGTAAAGTAGCTTAATACAAGAGGGCCTTCAGGAAAGGCTTGATTCAAAGGTGGAACTTAAGAAGCCTTCTATGAGACAGAGGTAAGAAAGGGAGAACCTTCCAGGCATGGGGGATTGCTGGAGCTGTCAAGGAAATGAGAGATGGACTGTGCTGTGGGCAGAACAGAGAGAAGGCTGGTTTGGCTGGAGGGGAAGTAATATCCATTGAGGTTAGAAAGAGGGATTGGGACCAGCTCCTGATTGGGCTTTAAGAGAAAAACAGAAGAGTTTATAGTTTAGCCTAGAGGCTAGAGAGGCATACAGCGCATATTTGCTCTTCAGGAAAATTACTTTGATAGTAGTATGTAGATTAAACCGAAGTGGGAGGAGATGAGGCTGGGAGACAAATTAGGAAGCTGTTGTGATAGTCTAGGTGAGAGGTATCTATCTGTGTACGCAGAGAGAAGGGGTCTAATTAAGAGATGCTGCAGTAATAGAAATAGCAGCAACCGACTGGATATGTTGGGTAAGGAAGAGTAAGGGGTTGAGAATGTTATGTGTAAGGGTGTGTGTGTGTGTGTGTGTGTGTGTGTGTGTGTGTGTGTGTGTGTG
>NW_020951112.1:9443532-9503124 GCF_900497805.2 Vombatus ursinus | reverse complement strand
GTGTGTGTGTGTGTGTGTGTGTGTGTGTGTGTGTGTGTGTGTGTGTGTGTGTGTGTGGAGGGAGGAGAGAGAGATCCGTGCATGTGCAACTCCTCTTCTGGCCAAGCAGTGGGGCACTTTTCCTGAGGGACAACCCTGTGACCCTACACTGAGTACTTGTAAGAACGTGTGACTTGTGAGTATAGACTGGCTTCAGCTTATTGGACCCACTTTCAGCAGGGATCTTGAGAGAGAGATCAAGAGAGAGATGAGGTGCAGCTTCATCAGAAGCAGGATTACATATCTCAATCAATCAATAAACATTTATCAACTGTCTATGTACTAGGCATTGTGGTAAGTACTAGGGATAAAAAAAGAGGCAAAAGACCGTCCCTGTCCTCAAGGAGCTTACAGTCATATTGTATCTGACAATACGATAACATATTGCTTTTCCCCAAAATTTAGCCCCATGGCCAGGGCCTTGATCTCAGTTACAGTAATCATTGTGCATATTATTATCTTGGTTTTTCAAACAAGTCTTTTCATGTGCCTTCAATTCCTCAAAGCTGTAAGTTCTTATGAGTACAATGATATTACATCATATCCATTTGCCGTAATTCTCTAATCTATGAATACCCAGTTCATTTCCAGTTTCTTGCTTCTTCAAAAGGTAGTTATAAATATTTTGGTAAATGTTGGACCTTTTCCTCTATTTTTGACCTCCTGGGGCTTATACGTAGTAGCAACATTCCTAAGTCAAAAGGTATAAACAGGTTATTTATTTTTACAAAAATTATCCTTTTAGTTGAATTTGCCTTAATTTTTTTTATTCTGAATTTAATCAATATCAACTAAAAGGAACATTTCCATATACAGAACAGAGAGGATTATGGATGAATCTGTGAGTCTCTAATATATTTGACCTACTTTTCCTTTAAAGTATATAATAAATTCAAGATATAACTTTCAAAGTTGTCCTGCTTGTCAGTGATTTATTCTAGCCTTCCTTCTGTTTTGTGCATTTCAAAAACATGATCCTTTTTTGACAACCCTATCCCTAGATCCTCTTTCCCTACTTACTCACTTCTCCGCCCCCCCAAAAAAATAAAAGACAAATCTTTTTACAAATATGCGTAGTTGAACAAAACAAATCTCCACATTGGCTTTGTCAGAAAACGAATATCTGCTACGTGAGTCCATCACCTTTCTGTCAGGAGTCGAAAAGCATACTTCATCACTGGTCTTTTGGAATCCTGATTAGTCATTGTATGAACAGTTTAATGACTTTTATTGTATGATTACAAATTGTTTTCCAGAGAGCTTGGAATCAATTAATTTGAAAAATTAATAAATTGGATCAGATCAGTAGTCTCCAAAGTATGTGTGTATTTATAGATGTGTATGTATATACATGTATATGTAACAAGACCCCACATGTTTTGAGGGTCTTATGTGTAGCAAAGGGATGTTATTGTGGGACTTGAAGGGAGGCAGACTAGATATCCCCTGTTTCTTCTTCCCCACCCTTCTCCAGAGGAAACTTTCATTCCTACCAAGAGGAAAAGTAGGAAGTTGGGGGCAGAGACTACCATTCTGCTCTCCTATAAGAGAGGGGGTACCAGGCTACAATTATATCTACCTGCTCCCTTAAATATTGTTAGAGGATATGATTAGGTCCAAGATAACCTCTGACTTCTGTGTCATTATTGGAGGAAAGGAGGACCCCAAATTTTATATTCAAGCCTTGAAATTATTTTCCTATTGGAAGTATCAATCTGATAATTTTAAGAGACAGAAGGGCCCATTTTACAAGTTAGGCCCTCATAGATTCTTTTTAATATTTTTCCTTCAGCCTGTTGTTGGCAGGGTCTATATAAGGTATAGGGTTTAAGTAAAGATATAAATGGCAAGTGGCATGGAGCAACTGAAATCCTCTGAAATTTCAGGTGAATTATGGGCTCTTAACATGCTGTTCTTGTATTTCTATTGTTAATAAGATCAGAGCCATGAAGGCTTGAGCTGGTTTTCACCACATGAGCGAGCAAATTTAGGAAGTTGTACTAAATTATATTGAGTCTTATCACCGGCAGATTTTAACAAAATTACTTAGTATTTTCTGCAAGTGATTTGGAACCAAAGAAGCAAATTTGTTTAGGAGGGAGCTCCCTTCAGAGCTGCCCTGAGAACGAGGCCTATTCCAGAATGTCTTGGACCAGACAACTACATGGGGTATCTGGGATCCAAGATGAAATGTGCTGATTGAATGGACGTTGGGAGTGGGTTACTAGGATACAAAGAAACTTGATGCTAGTTAATATTGATGATCATTATTGTATTCCTCTGACTTTTTATTCCATGGCTTGCTAAGTTTTCTTGGTTCCCTCAGTGACCTATAAATCTCCCCTCTCGAATTAGTCCATGGTGAGCGATCCGAGTAGTTTGAATCTCTCATTTGATATTGAGATGTTGGCCCAGGCCACATCTTCTCCCTCCAGATTGAGGTAGATGTTTTAGCAATTCTTACTGTGGCTCAGCTAGAGGCTTTATACATCTTCTTGTTCATACGTTAACTGGTTAGGAGAAATTGTGACAAACCTCTACAAGGTCCAACAAGTGATAGCAGAGACACAACTACCCACTCCAGGTAATCCCTGGTGGAACTTTTCTTCTTGGTTCACTTGGATGCAGGGAAATGGCCTGTTAGCTCCCCTTTGTAAATGGGCTTTTATTTCCTTCTGCTTTATAATCCTGTTTAGACTTTGTATTGGTTGCCGTGTTAAAGCCTATCCCGAACTTGCATCAGAAATGTTAGTGTGCACTGCTGATAATGACTATGTTAAAAATCTTATAGAATTAGCTTATAGATATGTGATCCATGGGAGAATTAAGAAAATCAAGAGTGATTCTATTTAGTAAATGATTCTATTCTGTATCAGTGCCAGAATTTTGTATAACAGCCTAAATCATGTTACTTTGTCTTTGAAGCAAGTTTGGAAGTTCATAGGTTCAAACGTTCGGTCTTTCTGAGTTAGATTTAAAAGTTTAGTTTCCCTATGAATCCCTTTAATTAAAAAAAACCACTATAAATCATTCTAATTAAAAGGAACCTATTATGTCTATATCACTAATTGTGCTTGTACAATTAGAGGAAAATCTGTTATCTATTCACCATTAGTTATTCTTGTAGGGGGACTAAATCAAACAGAATTTCTCAACAAGATGGAAGGAAGGATGTTCCTAGCCCTGCAATCCCTATTTTTGGTCACTTATATTGTTCCCCACATCTATGATGCTTCTGACTTGGTAACCAGTCACATTCTTTTCCCCATCTATGATGCTGCCTTCCATTTTTGGACTCTTCTCCTTTTGTCTATAAAAATGATCTGTCGGTCCCCATTCAGGATTTTAGCCTGCTAAGGAAGCTGACACTCCATTTATTGACAAATTCTCGCTTTGATAATAAATTAATCATGCTCAGAGCTTTGTGCCTCAGTTTACTTTCATTTCAGTGGCACTAGAGGGCTCTTTCATCCTCGGTTTCATCATCCATAACATGAAGATAATGATTGCACATACTTCACAGAGTTGGTGTGAAGATCAAATGAAACAGCATACATATTTATTTTGTAAATAAATGACCAGTAGTATTAATGGGGGAGATAACATGTAAATAACTATACATACAAGATATATACAGAGTAGTTGAAAAGTAACCTCAGGGAGACGGTGGTTTTGGTTTTTTGGGGAGTTTTTTTTGTTTGTTTTAAATAGCATTTTATTTTTTCCCACAATTACATACCAAGAAAATTTTTAGCATTCATTTTTACAAGATTTTGAGTTCCAAATTTTTCTCCCTCTCTTCCCCTCCCCTCTTCTGAAAATGGTAGGCAGATTGATATAGTTAATACATATGCTATCATGTAAAACATATTTCCATATTCATCACAGTTGTAGAAGAAGAAACAGATCAAAAAGGAAAAAAAAAAACACGAGAAAGAATAAAGTGAAGAAAATATGCTTCTGTCTGCATTCAGAGTCCCTCAGTTCTTTATCTGGATGTGGATAGCATTTTCCTTTGTGAGCCCTTTGTACTTGTCTTGGATCATTGTATTGTTGAGAAAAGCTGAGTCATTCATAGTTGATCTTTATACGATGTTGCTGATACTGTGTATAATGTTTTCCTGGTTCTGCTCATTTCACTTTGCATCGGTTTGTACAAGTCTTTCCAGGTTTTTCTGAAATGTGCCTGTTCATCATTTCTTATTGCACAATAGTGTTCCATTACATTCATATAACCACAACTTGTTCAGCCATTCCCCAATTGATGGGCATCTCCTCGGTTTCCAATAGTTTGCCACCACGAACAGGGCTGTTATAAATATTTTTGCACATGTAGGTCCTTTGCCCTTTTTTAAGATCTCTTTGGGATACAGACTTAGTAGTGCTATTGCTGGATCAAAGAGTATGCACGGTTTAGTTGCCCTTTGGGCATAGTTCCAAATTGCTCTCCAGAATGGTTGAATCAGTTCTCAACTCCACCAACAATGCATTAGTGTCCCCATTTTCTCACATCCTCTCCAACATTTATCATTTTCCTTTTTTTGTCATATTAGCCTATCTGATTGATGTGAGGTAGTATTTCAGAGTTGTTTTAATTTGCATTTCTCTAATCAAAAGTGATTTAGAGCACTCCTTCATATGCCTATAGATATCTTTGATTTCTTTATCTGAAAACTGCCTATTCATATCTCATAAACTTTACTTAGTTCTTTATATATTTGAGAATTAAGGCCATTATCAGAGACACTTACTGTAAAGATTGTTTCCCTGATTTCTGGTTTCCTTCCGATCTTGGTTGCATTGGCTTTGTTCGTACAAAAACTTTTCAATTTAATATGATCAAAATTATCTAGTCTACATTTCAGAATGCTCTCTATCTCTTGTTTGGTCATGACTTCTTCCCTTCCCCATAGATCTGGCAGGTAGACTATTCCTTGCTCTTCTAATTCAATTACTTCATTTTCTATGATATCTTTAAGCAAGATATAGTTTACTTCTTTATCTCTTTTAATTGTCTATATTTCCTCTTACTTTGTCTAAGATTAGAATTGCTACCCCCGCTTTTTTACTTCAGCTAAGGCATAATAAATTCTGCTCCAGCCCCTTACCTTTACTCTGTGTGTTTCTCTCTGCTTCAAGTGTGTTTCTTGTAAGCAACATATTGTCAGATTCAGCTTTTTGATCCATTCTGCTCTCTGCTTCCATTTTATGGGAGAGTTCATCCCATTCACATATTCACAGTTACAGTTATTACTTGTGTATTTCTCTCCATCCTATTCTTCCTCCTGTTTGCCCTCTCTCTATCCTTTCACCCTTTCCCATTTCACTAGTGTTTTGCTTCTGTCTACCACCTCCCCTGATCTGCCCTCCCTTCTGTCAGGTCCCCTTCCTGCCTTACCTAATCTCCCTTCCTACTTCCCTATCAGGTAAGACCATTTGGGCAATTCTACTTTTTAAGTAGTTTTCCAATCTGTTGAGTCTTTTTTCACAATTCTCTTGCATCACTCTCATTTCTTTTCCCAATTTTCTTCTACCTCTCTTATATGATTTTTAAGCTCCTTTTTGAGCTCTTCCATGAGTTCTTTCTGGGCTTGAGACCACTTTCCGTTTTTCTTTGGGATTTTGCCCATAGGTGTTTTGACATTGTTGTCCTCTTCTGAGTTCATATCTTGGTCTTCTCTGTCACCATAATAACTTTCTACGGTCAGATTCTTTTTTTTGTTGTTTTTTGCTCATCTTTTCTTTTTTTTTCTTTTCCTTTTTCCTTTCCTTCAAATTTGATCTCTGTTCTCAGGGTGGAAGGGGCTGTGTCTCAGGCTTCTTGTGCCAGTGCAGGCCCTGGCTATTTACTTGGTGCTGCACTAATGTTGCCCTCATGTCTGGTGCTGTGTTGAGGGGGTGTGGTGGGGGGTTGGGTGTCTAGTGCTGCTGGAGGCTGTAGGGGTCTGGCAGCTTACCTGGTGCTAAGCAGTGGTGTCTGGCATGTGCTGAGACCAGGTGGAGCTTTTCTGCATTTCCCTGGGGCTACATTGAAGCATGTGCAGGTCTGGCCCCTGGAGGATGTCTGTTTGCTCTGGGCTACACAGAAGCACATAGAGGTCCGGCTGCAGGAAGATGCCCGAACACCCTGGGCTGTGCTGAAGCATGTGGTGGTTCTCCGAGCTGGAGTCTGCCAGTTCCCCTGGCTATGCTAAGGCACATGGGGGGTTCTGGTGTTGGTGTTTGCCTGCTCCACCACACTGGAGCTCAGGATCTCCCACTGGTTTGCTGAAGTGGGGCTTACTGCTGACTTGCTGGAATGCTTCCTGTCCTGGAATGTGCTCCCCTTTTATCTGAGTGAGATGGCTAAAAGACCACTCTGCCCTGTCTTTCTGCTGTCTCTGCTGTTCCAGGATTTGTTCTGGGTTGATATTTTATGATTGTTTGAAGTGAATATGGAAGAGCTACAGCGATTTACTGCTTACTCCGCCATCTTGGCTCCTGGGAGTTGAGGGATGGTGCTTTTGTCTTTCTTTGTGTCCTTTGCACTTAGCAAAGAGCCTGGCACATAGGAGGCACCTGATAAATGCTTGCCACCTGACTGACCTTCAGATAATTCTTATAGCTTTTGCATCATAGGCACAATAAAGTTTTCAGAATAATCACTGATGTACACCTAGAATGGCAAAAAAGAGATGACTTAATTTATAAGACCAACCAAACTTTCATTAAGGCTACTTCAGTAGCCTCTGAATCTGTCATTTGAAGAATGGACGATCACATGACATATAGACCAGATGACAAAAGATGGGGACTTAACTTCACCCAGAAACCCCCCTAAAGGCTCCATTAACATCAAAGTTTCTGGATAATTTCAGGAAAGCATTCGACAATGCTCATAGGATACCCATACCCATTTACAAGATGGAGGAGGACTCAGTGACGAACAGGTCCACGCTTATATTCTGGGTTGCCAGAAGTCTGATCTTCAGATACAGGCCAGTGTAAAGACAGGGAGATGGAGTATTGTGAGTGCACAATATACAGAAGGCCAGTTCTGTGGATGTTCTAGACATCATATGCAATAGACCTACTATGGAATGCTCTACCTTCCTGCTTTATAACCAGCTCACATAATTCCTAGGATTCGATTTAGCACTAGATGGAGTCTTAGAAGCCATCTCCTTCTACCTCAGTATTTTATGGATAAGGAAACTGAGGCCCAGGGAGGTCTAAGTACCTTGCCCAACGTCACATAGGCGAGTGATGGAGAAGGCCTCTGAACTCGTCTCTAGACTTCAAAGGTAGCATTCTTTCCCAGCTGACTGTTTCAAGAAACTTCTAAGAGTAAAAGAATATTATTGATTTAGGTCTTTTATCATATAAAATATACACACACCCTACCTAATAAACAAACCCCCAGATATTTAAAAGTTCAATGCAGCATTTATTTCAACAACATCTCTCTAGTAAAGTCTCCTAGCGAAATATGGAAACTAGATGATCAAACTATAATTTCTTATAAGGACCATATGCATATTTATCCAAGAAAAAGTGTCACCATTATTCCCTAATTAGTGGGAATAACAAATAAGAGAGTGTAAGGAATATTGGGATCCAAAGGAAAGAAAACTCTCCATGAAATTTACATTAAAAAAAGCTAGATTTTATGCCAACTTTCTAGGAAATTATAGACACAGAAGAATAAAAGTAGCAATACTGTTGCAATAATAATTCCAATGTCAAAATGTCAAATGAGTTAAGGATTTTTTCCAGTCGTGCATCAGTAATATTCTTTTATTGCTGCTTATCCCATAGTATGTGCAATGGTTCCACTCTTACCTTCGAAAAAAAAGGGCAAAATGATTACCATGCAAACGCACTTGGGATCTGTAAGATCACTAGAGTAACTGAATGTGCTGATCTTTCCTTTTCTTCGCAGGAAAAAAACATTCTATTTTGGAGAGTATCCTCTGTTTCCTTTCGGTTTGCTCATCACTGTCATAAAGTGGCTTGACCCCCGTGGCAAAACTTTGCAAATGGCCTCTTGCTGCCCTCCCCTCAAAGTAAATCAGAGAATGGATGCTCTCATTTCCACTGCCAATTGTCATAGCAACACTTAATCAGCCCAACAGAAGGGAACTATACAAAAATCTTCCTCTTCCTGCTCACCATCTTGATTTCACATTTCAAACCCTGGCCCGGAGAGGAGAAATAAACCCAAAAGCACAAATGTCCCATGAAATGATATCTTGTAGGACACTCTACCAGGAACCATGGAAAGTCATCGTCATGGACCTTCCTACCCAATGCGAGCTGTGCCACTTACGTTTTTATTTTCCCTGAACTGAAATACATATATGTACACAAAAATACATACGTGTAAATATGTATACAATATACGTATGTATGTGTTTCATATATATGTGTGTGCATGTATTATATATTCACTATGTAATACATACATACATGTGTGTGTTTGTGTACATACACATGTGTATATAATATATAGTTTATATTCACACACATATAAATATGTGTGTGTGTGTGTGTGTGTATAGATAGATATAGATTGTATAACCTACCCATTTTCATCATCTGTAAAATGGGAGTTGGTCTATATGACCTCCAAGGTCCCCACCATATCTTGATCCATGACCCTGACCTCTATAGCCCTACTGATTCCTCCTCTGCACATCAGGCCCTTTCTACAGGTGGGTTTCTAAACTTAACGGCAACAGGACATTCTCATCTTTTCAAGATGTTTTCCAATGATTGACTTCTTTCCAACCCCAACTTGACCACAGAATCTTTATGATACGTAAGAGAATGTCATAATAGGCTCTCTGTGGGAAATCTTAAGGTTGGGCTTGAGATGGAGGGAGAAAAGGTGGTCTCCACCACGTGCTCTGAGCAGTTCTCTTTTTCCCTTTTAGCTGGCACTTACGGAAGCTTTGAGAGCAAGAGTCAGAGGTGCCCCAGAGCCATCTGCACGTCACCAATAGGGAATTAAACTACTGGAAGACCACAATATCCCCTTCCTTGTCAAACGCCATAGTGGATGGGGCAAAGGCACGTTTACCCCAGCCTACTGCTTCTCACTCTTCGCTTTCCACTTGCAGACACTGTAATTAAATACAAGCAGAGAATATAAGACAGTTGCATAGTTTGTGGTGGTTGCATTTTCCCATAGAGTACCAAGTTCTTATTTAGACACCTTCCCAAAGGGCTTCAGTCCCAAGTATCTCACTCCACATCTGGCGCCAGTAAGTAGCATGGCTGGCATAAATTGGTGTAATTTGCATGTTAACTTCAGTAGGTTGGCTCATGATCCTTTTAAAATGTCAATGATATTAGCATTAAAACACTTAGCTTTCAACACTTAAAAAATTTGCAATGCCAATGTTTTTGTTTAGTATTTTCACAATTCTTGTTCCCAGGAAGCTTTTTCATTTTCACAGCAATTTACATTATTAATTAGCAAAAAAAGGAGGGGAGAAACTGGTAGACAATGAAAATGAATTTTACTCTTGGCTTGGATACTGGCTTGCTATGACCTCAAGCAGAACGCTGTATCTTTTTTCTATTTTGATATCTCCATTATAAAACATGAATAAAAATATGAATGATAGGTGCTTAATGTGCTTTAAATCATTAGAAGGCATGTAGTAAGTATAGAATGAGTAATAGTTGTACTGATGCAAACACTATTTTTAAACATCACTATAATTCTTTTACGGTATTGACTAAGACATTCCAGGAATACCAGATCTGAGTTTGATAATTTGTTAAACTCTGCTATCATCCATTAAACATATATTAGTTTGAAATATGTGATAATTCAAACTTCTAGAAGCTATCCTATCCATTCCCCTGCCTGTAGACTGGACTATGTCTGAGCCCAAATATTTTTTCAGGATCATTCACGGAAGGAAGGATGGAAACAGGAAGTAAAGAAGCAAATCAGCATTTATTAAGTGCCTACTATGCGCCAGACACAGTCCTAGGCACTTTTACAAACATTATCTCATTGGATCCTTAATCATTGAATGGACAGTCCTCAATTGCTACATTTGCCTGCTTGTCATTTCCCTATATGAAATCTTAATCCTCTTCCCTCTGGCCTAGTCTTCAAACACAACCAATTTCCAATCTGTTAAGATTTTAAGTTGACTTTAAATCTTGAGACATGAAGACAGAAAGCCACAAAGTAGACAACTGAAGCTATCAGTAATAAAAGAGAATCTGGGATTGAATCAATGCTCCACTCTTTACTACTTATAGGTGGCTGACCACTCATGTAACCGTGGAAAACCACGGAAGATGATAATTTATCTGGAAAAGATCCAAAGGTTTTATCGAACTGCAAGCTCAATATGAGTCAACAATTGGTGCATGACAGCCAGAAAAAGCTCAATCAATTGTAGGCTGCATTAGAAGAAGGGGCATGGTAATCCTTCCCACAGTGCTGTGCTCTGGTCAGACCACACCTTAAATACTGTGTTGGCTTCCCCTCCCAAGAACAACATTGACAAGTTGAGGAGCATCCAGAGGAGTGAGACCAGGATGGTGACAGACAGTAAGGTCCCACCATACAAAGGTGTATTAAAGAGAAGACTTGGGAATTGGGTGGGGAAAGGTGATAGCTGTCCAGCAGGTGTGTTCCACTTGGACCTAGTGGGCAGAACTAGAAGCAGTGTAGAGGAGCTTCTGGGGGAACTTTTGGCCCAGTATAAGGAAAACCTTTCTAGCAATTTGAGCTAAACGGGAATGAGGGGCTTCAGTAAGCCAAAAGCATTTAAAAGGAGCCTCCTCGTGCCAGGCACTGTGCTAAGCTCTGGGGATACAAAGAAAGACAAGAAAACAGTCTCTGCCCTCTAGCAGCTTGCAGTCTAAGATGGAGGTAGTTATTTTCTCCTTAACTAATGGGTTTCAAGCAAGGGCTGGGTGGACCACTAGTCAGGTATGTTGTAAAGGGGCTTCTTGGTCAAGTATGGATTGAACTCTGTGGTCTCTGATGTGCCTTATCCTATTCTGACAGATCATGATTCTTTGTGAAATCACTTCATTTCTCAGAACCTCAGTTTCCTAATCTGTAAGAAGGGTTGGACTAGATTTCTCGAATATATTCCATCTCCAACTCTAGAAGCACAATGAAATAAAGCATTGGACCTAGAGTCAAGCAAACCTAAAATTAGGTCTAGCCTCAGTTACTTAATACCTGTGTGACCCTGGGGGTAAGTTATTGAATCTCTGCCTGCCTGAGTTTCCTCATCTGTAAAGTGAGGATGATGATGATGATGATGATGATGATGATAATAATAATAATAATAATAATAATAATAATAGCATCTACATCCCAGGGTTGTTGTGAGGATCAAATGAAGTAATAGGTAAAGCACTTTGAAAACCTTAAAGTGCTATATAAACTCTAGTTATGATATCTTGTAATCTTTAGGGGTGATCTCTGGCACAGGACTTTCTGGAAAAAAAAAAAGGATGAGACAGATCAACAGTTCACTTACAGCAGATCTATGAAATGAGTGAGCCCAGGCTTATCAAAGGAGGACCAAAGAATCACAGAATCTGAGTTGGCAAGGGCCTCCCGCCATGTCATCCAGCCGCAGCTGAATAGACATTCCCTCTACAACATCACCAGGTGCTTGTCCAGCCCCTGGGTGACTGAAGACTTCCTATGATGCACCTCCCTGGGCAGTCTTTTACACTTGGGGGTAGTTCTAGTTGTTAGGAAGATTTTGTTTCGGTTTTTTTTTTTCCTTGCATTCAGGCCTTAACTTGCCTTTCTACACTTCCATCCATTGTGCCTAGTTTTGTGTTCTGGGATCAAGCAGAACAAAGCTATCCATAGTATAGTAAACAGACCGGCGATACTCCTTAATGTGACCAGAATCAGATTAAAATGTAATTGGGAAATATTTAACAAAATAAGTAAAAATAAACAAAACATAGATAATGTTATACTTTAAAACTAAGTCAATGTGTTGACCGCGGGGATCCTCAGGGATGTGTTAGTGGCCCCTGTATCTAGTTGAGTCTGACACCACTGGATGGTCCTTGGTATTTGAAGACAATGGCCCTGTCTCCCGCAAGTCTTTCCTTTTCCAGGTTTTCCATACCCAGTACCTTCAGTTGATCTTCGAATGTCATGGTCTCCCAGTCTCTCACCATCTTGGTCATCCTCTTCTATGCCCAATCTCTCTATCACCATGCTCTAGGAAGACAACACTACCCAACATTGAGGAGTTACCAACGACTGCTACCCATCTCTTCTTCCTCCAACCAATGCTACAGCCATCATTCCTCTCCTCTTGCAGCTGTACGTGCTCTTCGGAGTGTCCAGTTCCCTCATCTTTTTGAAGAGCCTCACATCTGTTCCATAGCTCTATGGACCTATTGATTCTCTTTCCTTTCTTTGTGTCACATTCTTCTGCCTGCCCTCCAACCTCCTGATGCAATGTAAGGTTTCCCTCCACCTTGTCTTCTTCTGAAGTAAGATTCTCTGATTCCAAACCCAGTATATTATTCTCTCCATTGCACATGCTTCCTTCAGGACACATTTTCTAAAATACCATCTTCCCTATGAAGAATGAAAATTAATTGATGTTGCTTGGTATAGAATATATGTATACATACATAGAAAGCTAAAGGTTTTCTTCCCCTTTTTAGAATCTTTATGTATGAGTTTATTTTCCAACATAAAACTGAGCAGACCTTCATATATAGAACCTCAAAGGGGGAAGGACAACCTTAAAGCCTTTGATCTTCACTCCAAAAGAACACCACAAGGCAATGGCCAGACAATTCAGAGGCAGAACTCCCTAGGGGACCTTGACACCATTTTTTTTAACTGCAAATCATTTGTCAACTGAGATTACTCTTATTTTTCCTCCTCTCTCAACCAATGCTTGGCCATGGGGCTGGATGCCCTCTCCCACTAAGGAGCCCTAGCTCTGGGCTCATTTGTAGACCAAGTTTGGCTGTGGGAAGAGCCTGACTTCTAAAGAGAGGGGTCAGGCTCTTTCCTTTCCGGATCTTTCTTTCCCCACTCTGGAATTCTGAGGGGAAATCACTTAAAGTTTGGGTTTGGTTCATGTCTCGGATCTCTCCAAAAGGAAGTAGAAAAATATCCAGTATACAATGTAGATCAGGTATAAGACAGTTAAACACAAAAGACTTATAAGTACCAGCTGCCACCAACAGACAGCATCCCTCCCTACCAGACCACCAGTCCTGCTTCAAGTCATCACTGGGGAAGACCTCCAGTGGAGAAGGGATCAGCCACCCCCATTGACTGAGGCAGCAAATTGAACCACTACCCCTATCACTGCCTTGACTACATCTCCCCTCAGATCTGGATGGAGACAGCCCAGGACCCTGAACCCAAGAGCATTGGGAATATCAACACTTCTGGCCTCACGCCCTCAGCCATCATCCTAGGAAACATCTCCTCAGAAGATGGATACAGGCACTGCTCCTGAGGACCAAGAGAAGAAAGTCTTTGCTGCCAAGTCTTTAATGCTATCAAATGGTTCCGTATCAGAAATTGATTTGATATTAGCAGTGGGAATGACTTTAAAGAAGAGGCATGGGGCAGCTAGGTGGCACAGTGGATAGAGCACCGGCTCTGAAGTCAGGAGGACCTGAGTTCAAATCTGGCCTCAGACCAAACACTTGACATGTACTAGCTGTGTGACCCTGGGCAAGTCACTTAACCCCGATTACCTCACTAAAAAAAAAAAAGATTAAAAAAAAAAAAAAGAAGAGGCATTACTGTTTGCCTTGTCACAGTACACTTAGGACCATGGGACCTTT
This sequence comes from Vombatus ursinus, assembly GCF_900497805.2. NCBI lineage: Eukaryota > Metazoa > Chordata > Mammalia > Diprotodontia > Vombatidae > Vombatus > Vombatus ursinus. The sequence continues at coordinate 9,489,273 of NW_020951112.1, read as the reverse complement.
CCATCTGATTTGCAGGGAAAACCTTCCATGTGTGGTCTCCCCCATTAGAAGGTGAGATTCTTGAGAACAGGCACTGTCTGCCTTTCCTATTTGTATCCCCATCACTTAGCACAGTGCTTTGTACATAGTAAGGGATTAATTAATGCTTCACTCATTTATTCATCAAGAGGAACTTGGTGATTAGTCTCATTGCATAAGAAGCAAAAATGTGTTTTGTATACGTCATAAGGTCTTGGAAAGCACCAACCAAATACTATGAAATAAATCATGGCAGTCATAATTTAATGAACCCTATGATACGTGACAGCCTATGCATAATGTGGCAGCATTGGAGTATACCTTCTGTCAGAGGTAACTAGGTGGCACAGTGGATAAAGTACCAAGCCTAGAGTCAGGTGGACCTGAGTTCAAATCTGGCCTCAGATATTCACTAGTTGCGAGACCTGGGCAAATCACTTCACCCTGCTTGCCTCAGTTTCCTCATCTGTAAGATGAGCTGGAACGAGAAATGGCAAACCACTCCAGTATCATCGCCAAGAAAACCCCAAGTGGGGTCATAAAGAGCTGGACACGACTGAAAATGACTGAACAATCACTGAAATATCTTCAACCGTTGCTATCCCAGTAAGCCGCTTCAGTCCAGGGACAGTGCTAATGCTGTTGAACAAGTAGGCGTCTCTGATACAGTGGATCCAGATTGGGGCCTGAAGTCAGGAAGATTTCAGTTCAAACCTAGCTTCAGACACTTAATAATTGTGTGACCCTGGGCAAGTCACTTAACCTTTATCTGCTTCACTTTCCTCAACTATAAAATGGAGTAACAATAGCGCCTACCCGCAAAGGTTGTTGTGAGAATTGAATGACACATTATTTGTAAAGTGCTTAGCTCAGTGCCTGGCACATTTTTGTTGTTCGGTCATTTTTCAGTCATGTCCAACTCTTCGTGACTCCATTTGGGGTTTTTTTGGCAAAGATTTGGGAGTGGTTCACCGTTTCCTTCTCCGGTTCATTTTGCAGATGAGAAACTGAGACAACGGGGTTAAGTGATTTGCCCAGGGTCACACAGCTAGTAAGTATCTGAGGTTGGATTTGAACTCAGGTTTTCCTGACTCCAGGCCCAGTGCTCTATCCTCTTTGCCATCTACCTGCTCTGGCATATGGTAGGTGCTTAATAAATGCTTATTCCCTCACTCCTTCCTCTTCCCATAAAAGAAGTAGATGGAAAGCCACTTAGGAAAACTAACATTTTGAGGATACTATGCCTGTTCTTACTTCACCCCTTCCCCCAGCCCCAATACGGCCAGACCCCATCAGGGGTGGGTGGGAGATACAAAGACCCACCCATCACCACCAGAGGTACCTTCCCCACTTCTTTCCTTTTACCCCACCCCAGGCTCTGGGTTACCCAAACCTTATTGGGGCTGCTTGACCACTCAAACTCTTTTGATGAGATACGAGTTACCAATTCTGTTCCTTACAGTGAGGTGGAACACCGCCAGGCCTTACCATTTGCCTTGCTTTGCCATCCTTCAGACCCCCCCAGGCACTGTCATCTGAACTATCTGGTCTTTGTCATCATCCCTGCCACTAAATCCTGGGTTCTTCCGGGTCTATCTTTCCTGCGACTGAACGGTCTTAATATGTGTTGTTGCCCCCAGTCATAATAAGAGCTTCAAGGGATCAGAAACTGTCTTGCTTTTTCTATATGAGTCTCAACAGTTTAGCACAGTGCCTGGCTAACAGTAACACTTAATAAATGCTTTTTCATTCATTCATTCATTCATTCATTCATTCATTCATTCATTCATTCACAGTGCTTTCAACCTGACATACTCTGTGTTCACTCCTCCTACTTTGCTATGAATTCCATTTTCTGTCTCTAGCCTCTCTGTTCCACCTGTGAACCTTAGCTCAACCCAACATGAAGCATTATTATCTTGGGTTGTGATTTGACTGATGACCTTATTTATCTAGGAAAGTTCTTCCTTCAGGCCCTGCTAATTGCCCTTAATTACTTGCTCTATCATTCCAGGAAGCAGGGGACCCTACCATAGCTCTGAGACGTAGACAGTGCATGTTTTATTTTCCACATTTCACAGATAGGAAAACACACCTCATACAAATAACAAATATAGTAACCAGGAGCAAAACCCAGAAATTTGGACTCCAAATACAATAGCGGAGTTTTTTCTACTTTACCAGCTATACATTGAAAAACTTTTGAGTAAAAATGACCCCTCCAAAATCTAAGGAGGCTAGAGATACTAATATGAAAGCAAACTAAATTCATGTTTTGTTCCCATTATTGCTAAGAATATTTTAGTTGAGAAAGTGGGAAGACATGAAGGATATGATGAAAAGGAACACGTGTACATTCTGTGGTATTCATTTGTAAAATCATCTATTGTCTCACATTTCTAACTGCAGATATTGTTTACTTGGTAACATTAGCGAAGTTCCTTGATCTTTTTTTAGTTGTCTTTGAAATCCATCGCTTTATGACAAATTGATGAATTAGGTAGCAGGCAGCCAATTTACACAAAAGCAGGAGACACTATTATAATGCAATTGACTCTTCATAAAAAATTATTGGTAAAGTTGATCATTACTCATGTTGCATTTGCCTTTATCCCATCCCTGGAGTTTCTTATTGTATATGTATGCTGATAAATGGTCCAATTAGACACACATTGATTGAGGTTATAATGAGGGAATTGAGCCACTGCTCTGTCAACTCATCCTTTTGAAATCCTGCCATAAAATCAAGGCTCATAGTTGTCTCATTTGAGGTCAAACTCTGGTGACTGTGAAGGTCTTTGCTTCCTTCCAAGGTCTGACTTTTAAGGGAAGGCTTCAGAACTATGATCTCAGACAGAAAGCAGGCCAGCCTGGTAAAGAGCCCAACTACAACAGTGACCACACCTGAAATTCATAGATGGTAGCAGGGGATTTGCTAATGGCAGCTCTCCCTGGGAAATCCCAAATCGTACAAGAGAAAGCCCCCAGATTCATAAAATGCAGGGAAATGAAAGAAGGGACCTTAAGGTAATTCTTACAGAAAAAAAAAAATTGCAGATGAATTCACCTGCCTGTAGTTCCTGGTATATTCCTTCTCCCCACCTAAACCCGTTTTCTCCCATAACCTCTGTTCAGGTTGAGCTTCTCAAGGTTGCTGCAATTTTAACCTAAGTTTTGGTGCCTTCTTCCCCATCTCCCACAGACTGTGCACTGCCCAGCCCTAACCCTGTAAACCTCATGGCTACTACAATTTTAGTCACCAAGGTTTTAGAGTTTACCTCTTGAGAGTGTTCTGGGGGAGCCACAATACCAGGCAGGGAGAGTAGAGACCTGTGAGTGAGATCAGTCCAAAGAGATCCAAGAGGAAGGAAAGGTAGGGGCAATAGCATAGTATGGACCAGAAAAAATAGGATCTGATTGAAAGTAATTGATATAGTGCAAGAGAAAATAGGCAGTCAGTGGACTGCCAGCCAGTGGACAAGAGTGGAGAAGACCCCCCCAAAAGAAACTGCTTCCGGAAGAACCCCTTTCAGCAATGATCCTTTTAGGATCACACCCTCTCACCCTGAGGCCAGTCTAGACATAAGTAAAGGTGGGCAAAAGGCCGGATTACAATAGCCATTTGCAGCCTCCATAGCAATGACACAATTCTGAAGGAAATAGACCTGGTCCAACCTTGGGGAGCGGAGAAAGAAAAGAGGACAGATAGCAAGATCCAGGAGACAGGGAAGAATAGCCGTGGGTCTTCTGAAGCAAAACCATTGGCAGTAAGCACATTTTCAGCAAGGACAACATAGAAAAATCAGCAGATTGATTGATTAAAGCAGACAAAAGCTGGAGGAGAAATGAACAAGCTTTCAAAGGAAAGATTCATCTAAGTAAGACAAGTACTTTGCAGCAAAAGAAATTGAGTCAGAATCTCCTGGGGAAGGTTGGAAATAGCACAACAAATTCTGGAAAGCCCCTGAAATGGCAATGGAATAATTCCAAGAGGCTCCAGGGTAGAGTGTTTCAGAAGAGCAATCAATGAATTAAATGAAGATCTCTAAGAAATAAGGATAGAAATGGGAGCTCTTGAGGAAGAAACCAGAAACTAAGGAATTTAGATCCAAAGACAGACACACTTTAAAACATTAGATTCTCTAGAGGCAACTAGGTGGCAAAATGGATAGAGCACTGGCCCTGAAGTCAGGAGGACCTGAGTTCAAATCTGACCTCAGACACTTGACACTTACTAGCTGTGACCCTAGGCAAGTCACTTAATCCCATTGCCTAGCAAAAAAAAAAAAAGAGAGAGAGAGAGAAAGGAAGAAAGAAAAAGAAAAAAATAACATAGCCTATAAACCTGCACGTAAACATCAAATAAAATAACTAGAAATTCGATAAATTAGAAGAAAGACATTCCATTAATAGAACCCAGAAGATGAACATGGTATCCAACCACAAACTAACCAAACAGCAGAAAGTTAAATACTTTCAAATAGCAATTAAAGAAATGAAATGATTACTTTGGCTATGACTAGCTAAGTCATGAATGTAAAGTGGGAGAGCATCCCTGTTGTTTGATTTTCTTTAAAAACTCACATGTTGTCTAAGCATGTGGCAAAAAAGGACCATCAATGGGTTAACAAATCTAAGGAACAAAATGTATAATGGATAAAAATCAGGGTAGTAAATGGAGGAAAATCATATCCTTTCATTAATAAATCACTATCATTAATACAAATGAATACCTTTCAGATTGGGAGAGAAGAGGGTGGAACAGGGGAGGGAGACAGATAATGAAAGGCCCAGATGGTCCCCATCCTTGGGTACTGAAAGAACTGGCAGATATGATTACTGAGGCATCATCAGTGATCCTTGAAAGACCATTGAGAAAATCACTTAAAACAACAAAAAAAGGCATATCAAATCAACTCTGAGGTTTTGCCTCACACCCAGAAAACTGGCAAAGACGACCCACACATGGGAAAACTCAAATGTTGGCGGGGTTGTGAAAGACAGTCATGGTAATGCACAATTGGTAGAACTGTGAATTGATCCCACCATTCTGTAAAGCAATTTGGAATTAGGCAAAGGGAGACTAAAATTTCCTTTGATCCAGAAGTTTTATGGTTAGATCCATGCCTCAAGGTGATCAATAATAAAAAGAAAGGCCGTATATACACCAAAATAATTATAGCAGCACTTTTTGTGGAGCCAAGAACTGGAAACAAAGTAGATGCCCACTAATTGGTCCATGACTGCATAAGTTGTGGTGCATGAATTTAATAGAAGGTACTATGAAGAGTGATGAATATGGTGACTAGAGAGAGAAGCATGAAAGATGTATGTAAACTGATACAATTTGAAGTAAGCAAAAATAGGAAAACTGTGCATAATAACTATACCCATGTTAATGGAAAGAACTCAAACTGAAGCTCGCAAAATTATAACGTTGCAAGGATGGTATAAGTGGCTCACAATAAGCCTTTAATATGTGCTTACTAATTGATTAGAGTGCAGTTATTTGTATTTGGCGCTAGATGAATGATCAGACCCAAAGAATGTAATCACCCAAAGAGAACCATCATTCATGGTTCCATGTCATCTTGGAGGAAGTTTTCTGGAAGAATGCCTCGGGGATCTGTCGTTGGACTTGCCCCATTTAAATTTTTAATCAATGACTTTGATGGAGGCATAGATGGCAGCCTGATCTGACCTATAAACGGTGTAAAATTAGGCAGGATTGCTAACCCATTGGTTGACAGTCGGGATCCAGAAAGATTTTGATAAGCTAGAACATCAGGTTACATCAAATAAGATTGACTTTTCTAGAGATAAACGTAGAATCCTAAACTTAGGGAGAAAATTAGCTTCACAACTACGAAGATGGGGAGGTGTCATAAGACAGCAGTTTATATGAAAAACATCTAGAAATTCAGATGGACATCAAGCTTAATGTGAGTCAACTGAGTGCTGTGATAGAGTTCAGCAAACTGAGTAATTGATTTGAAGTCAGGACTTGGGTTTAAGTCCCAGCTCTGTCAATTACTACCTCAATAACCATGGCAAGTCACTCATTCAGCTGGGCCTCAGTTTTCCTAATCTGAAAAATAAAGGACGAGATGATCACTAATTTGGGCTGTTGTTGTTTAGTTCTTTCAGTCGTGTCTGATTCTATTTGGGGTTTTCTTGGCAAAGATAGTAGAGTGGTTTGCCATTTCCTTCTCCAACTCATTTTACAGATGAGGAAACTGAGGCAAAGTGACTCGCCCAGGGTCATACAGCTAGTGTCTAAGGTCACACTTGAACTCAGGTCTTTCTGACTCCAGGCCACCCAGCTGCCTCAAATCTAAATCTATGATTCTATGATAATAATCAAAGTAGCTAATGCCATCTTGGGCTCAGTAGTACCCAAAATAACCAGGAACTGTGGGTTTTTCTATATTGTCCCGACCACATCTACAGCACTGAATTATGTACTGGGGCACTTCATTAAAAAAACAAAACAAAACCATAACATTCCAAGAAAGGTAAACAGGATAGTGAAAGGCCTTGAGACTTTGTCCTGCTTAAAGGTCTGTTGAAGAACTAAGGGAGTTTAACTTAGAGAAGAGAAGACAGGCAGGACATTTGTTGTCTTCTAGTGTTTTAAGAGCCACCTTAAGGAAGAGGGTTTAGCTTTGTCCTGCCAATCCAATGAAATTACATATAAAGCACTTTATGAACTTTAAAATGCTGTATAAATGCCAACAACAACAGTGATGATGATGATGAGGAGGAGGAAGCTGCTTGGCCGCAGAAATTAGACCTAGAAGAAATGCACAGAAGTAGCAGAGAGGCAGATTTAGGCTCAATGCACCGAAAAATCTCATGGTCGTTAGATCCGTCCAAAAGGGAAATGGGCTCTCTAAAAGAGGTAGGTGGGTTTGTCCTCACTGGCTGTCTTTCTTGGGGGTATTCCTGTTTGTGGACTACGTGAACTCTGAGAATCCTTCTGACTTTAAGATTCTGACTCAGAATATAGGAAAAAATACCCAGGAAAATAGTTCATTGCTGTGCCCATGGACAACCATAAGAGCAAATGTTTAAATTAGGATGAGACTGAATTTCAATTCTATTTGATCCAAAAACAGCAGCGGGAGATAGTGGATAAAAGTGTTGGACGTGGATCCAGGAATACCTGGGCTCAAACCCTCCTCCTATTCTCACTACCTGTATGACCTTGGGTGAGTCACTCAGTGCCTCTCTGGGCCTCGGTTTCCTCATTGGTAAAATGAGAAGGTTGAATTTGTTTAGCACTTAGCACAGTGCCTGGCACCTGTGTTGGACAAGTAAACACCATTTCTTAGGAAAGAGACACAGGAGGCCTTCTAGCACCTCTCTCACTAGCAGGTTCGCTGTTGATCTGATCAGACAGGAAGATAGGATTGGAGTCATAATAAGGGATTAAATAAACTTACTTTAATCTAGTCTAGTTTTCTCAAAGGGAGTTTGCTGATAATGGGAGCACCAACTCCTACAGTATTCCCTAACAACCCTTCTTGCAGGGGCCAGCTTGAAGGACAGACAACTACCCCTCCATCTCGATGGGGTCAATCGAGATGGCACAACTTATGCACTCCCCTAAATCCCCTCAAGCCTCAATGGAGGCCAGCTGAGGCAAACACACAGATGTCCTCCTCCCAAGCCTTGATGGGGGCCGATCAAGGCATGCATGGCGTTACAGCTCATGCGTTCACCCCTAAGGGGAGGGGGGTCCCCAGTCACTGACCAGTGCCCACTTGCTTTATCGGGCAACAGACAAAGAAGGGACATCTCCAGCAATAGCCTCACAATTTTACATTACTTCACCCCTGCATCTACCACGACTGTGCAGTAGAAACTGTTTTGAATCATGATCGTGAGAAGGCATATCTAACACCTGGGAGGTAGAGATTGTTATGGCTATGGATCCTGGGAAGAAAACTCTAAGAAAAAAATAACAAAAAATCCACTTCACACACACTAAAATTCACCTTCCTTACAACCTAATAGGTGCTTAATAAATGTTTATTGACTGACTGACTGAGATCCACGGTATCTTACAGCTCTTTTTCGGTCTGATCTACATTCCATCTGCGTAGGGGAACTTTCAGTGGGAAAACTCTACACCAATGTAGATCAGCACCACCTGTAACTTAGAGTAACTTATATCACCTGTAAGTCTTGGAGAGTTACCTGGAAACACCAAGAAGGCAAATAACTTGCCTATTGTTGGGTAAACAGTAGGTGTCAACAGCAGAAACTTGAACTCAGGTCTTCCTGATTCCAGTGCTGTTTATGAGCTATGGCATGATTTGAGAAATGTGAGAAAGAGGCCACTGCTTGAAAAATCTCTCACCCAGCCAGTGACCATAGGATCAGGAAAATCCCACTAATAGAGACCCCTGTATCTGTGCTTTTTTTTTTTTTTTTTGTTTAAGGCAATTGGGGTTAAGTGATTTGCCAGGGTCACACAACTAGCTGTGCTCCTTTTCTTGAATGTGCTTTTAAAATCCAAATTCTCCAATAAAATGGTTGAAGCCAACAATAAAAATAAATAAAATAAAATAGTAGCTAGAATTTATACAACACTTTAAGGTTTTCAAAGCCTTTTACATACCTTATCTCATTTCATCCCCATACCAACCTTGGGAGGTCGGTACTATTGCTATCCCTGTTTTACAGATGGGGAAACTGAAGTTAACACAGGTGAAATGATTTGCTTAGGGTCACAGAGCTAGTACGTGTCTGAGGTCAGATTTGACTCCAGGTCCAGCCCTCTCCCACACACAGCATCAGTAACTCATGCTAGGTTTTTTCTGACTTAGCAGATCACTTTTTTTTTATAAGGAGCTGATGAGAACTCTGGGCACCTGTGAGAACACAAAATGGCAAATGGGGGGCAAGAAGGCCAAGAGATAAATGCTATCTGTGTCACATTCCCCTTGCCCCCAGGGTCAACTATGCCTAGGATGCTGAGGGATTCCAAGGCCATTCAGGTCCAAGCAGGTATCTTTTTTCTTAGATTGCATTCTTCTGGAAGGCACGGAACAAATCTACACAATTTTCTTGATAGAGCACCTAGCCCAAATGGGAAATTCAGTACTTAATAATAAGTCAACAGGAAGGATAGTGATTGCAAAACTTCAGTTGCACAGATAAGGCTGCTTGCTGTATTCCTCGAGTTCTCCTCCCAGTGAAGCAGATGATTCCTAATATACAGGAGTATGCAGGGCTGGACAGATGATGCTGCAATGTCCCACCAGACCCGATAAATGTGTATACAGGCCCAGTTAGAGTAAACACAAGGAGCAGGCTTGAAAAAGAAAAGAAAGGTAAAAATTTCAAATTTCATAAAATTTCAACATGCAAGTCTAGGGAGGGGTGGAAGGTGGCAGGGGCACTTAATCACTAGAATCTCACCATCTGTCCCTGAACACACACACACCTCTCCTGTCACTCCACACATAAATATACTTTGTCTAGTCCTTGCACAGAATGTCCCCCGCCATCAGGGCAGTGGCCTGGATCTGTCCCACTATGAAAAAGTTCTGCTATTATAAAGAGAAAAGAGAGAGAAGGCTGTTTTTGTCCATCCTACTCATTTTCCTCCCAATGGAAACTTGTACTCTGCTCCTAGAACCACCCTGGACTCTGCAAGGTGAGTTTTCACCTTATTTTAATCACAATCAGTTCTCCAAGGAGCCACTGTTGCCAAGCTATGCCACCTCCCAAACACCCCGCCATTTTCTAGCTTCGCTGTATGTGTTGTTTTCTTCCATTAGATTATAAGCTCCTTGGGGCCAGGGACCACCTTGCTTATATTTATGTCCCCAGTGCCTTGTAATACGGTAAGTACTTACTAAATGCTTTATCTAAACTAACTTAAACCATCCCTTGTTTTTCCCAGAGCTCCTCTTCCTCCCTCCACAAAAATGAACCATCAAACTACATACTTGTTGTGAAGAAAAAAAACAAAATCTGACCGTCTGTCCAAGGAAAGATCTTGCTATTTGCTGTGTGGATCCTGACCAAACATTTGGGTCCTTGGGCCCTCTCTCTCTTTCTCCCTCTCTGCACATAGTAAACATTTTTACAGAGAAACCTCCAAAAACCATAGAGAAGAGCTATGTTAGGAACAGAACCCTTCTTCCCATGGGGCCTTGTTCGCCTTCAAGGGCAAACACCCAATGTCATCAGAAGAGTTTACAGAGTAGATTTAACAGAGAGAAAGTATCCTAAGCCCAGGACTCGAGTGTCCTGTTGGAGATTTACTCATCTCTCAGAGGAAAAAAGAGCACATGGGTGTGCTTCTTCTATTTCAGCAGATCTGTGTTTGTGAATTCAGTTTGCATATCCTCAATCAAAAGCATTATTAGACTAAGTGTCTGCACCTGTTTCCTTCCAAGGCATTATCAAGAGGCCTTATAGCAGAATGGAGTTCTATTTTTATACCACAGGAAGAAGTACATGTTTGGTACATGACAACAAAGTTTTGAACAGTGACCTCAAACTCCGGAAGAGTGCTACAGAGAGAAGTCATTAGGGCATTGACTGAAAGGTTTGGAAATCTTCTGCCTTAGAGATAAGAGAATCCACGAACATATGTATATATATATATATATATAAAATATATATATATATACACACACATATATACATATATATGTATGTAATATATATATATATATATATATCATCCTTATCAATGAATGGGTTTGATCTTTTGTCATCAATATACAAAGTTATCTCTTAGGAGAAGGGATGGTATAGAGAGTTGGACAAATTGTGCTGAATCCTCCCTCACATCTACCATACAGATGCATGCACAGGCATGTGCATGATGTGCATGCACACACACATACACACATTCCTTCCCACCACCCTCCAAATATGTTTATAGATGAAATATATAGTAGATGAAATCTTGTTATGTTGAATGTGAAAGGCAGTCAGGAGAAATAGAAATTCAACTATCTCCCTTCCTGTAAGATATAGATTACACTCTAAGAGGGCCCTGGAATAGATCCAGTTTTTCCTCCCATCCTCTGGATGAGAGTTAGGAATACAACCTTGAGGAGACCGGCAGTGATAAATCCCAGGACGAAGTCAGCCTTAGGAATCTAAATGAGCACTTGTTCAACTTATTACATTTGACTTCCTGTCGATCAGATTGGACCCAAAGTTGCCAAGTCTACTTTTAGGCAACGTGTTGGAAAGGTTGGTGGTAATTATTCATTCCATAGAAACACTTAACACTCAGTATGAGCTAACAGTGTGATACAATGACGGGGAAAGCTCACAAAGTTTTGGACTACATTAAAAGAGTCATAGCATTTACTGTGGTCAGAGCATCCTTGGAATATTGTATTCAGTTACGGGTGCTACATTTGAGGAAGAAAAGGAATCCTCTGAAGAGTCCAGAAGAGGACAGCCAGGATGTTGAAGAGCCTTGAGTTCAAGGCATATGAGCATAGGAAAGCTTAGCCTGGAGGGGAAGAAAATGTACAGGGACAAATGATACTGGTCTTTAAATATTTGAGGGGTGGTTACATCAAAGAGACATTAGACTTGTTCCCTGGTCCCTACATCTACTCAGAGGTTGGTTTTTTCACTGAAAAGGAAATGAAACCTTATTGGTCCAGTAGACTGAAACTCAATCCACTGACATAATTTTCTAGTTGCCAAAGGCATAAAAAACCCAACTCATAAATAGTTGGGGCTCCTTAAATTTAAATTCTCTGCTGTCATGTGAGTCAACACCTTCTCCTGACTGGATATGTCTCTGTACAGAGATGAGGGGAGATGCATCTACCTGAACCAGAGGTAGAGAACTTGTGGCCTTGAGGCCATGTGTGGCCTTCGAGGTCCTTGGGTACGGCCTTCTGACTGTGTCCAAGTTTTATAGAACAAATCCTTTTATTAAGGGGATTTGTTCTATAAAGTTTGGATTCAGTCAAAGGGCCACACTTGAGGACCTAGAGGGTCACATGTGGCCTTGAGACCACAGGTTTCCCACCCCTGAATCCTGAACCAATATTTACTGAATATGCTTTCCATGCCATTGTTAATCAGATGGACTATGAATTCTTATTTAATTCCAGTCCTGAGCCTGGACCACCAGACTAGTATAAGACAGGCCTGGCCAAGAATAGTCCTATGCAGATATAGTAATGATAAGTAGCAAAGAGGCAAATTCAGACTTGATGTAAGGAAGAATTTGGGGAATATAGCAGGGCTAGAAGGAGTATTGTAGAGGAGGAGGAGGGAAAAAGGAGGAGGAGAAGGAAGAGAAGTAAAAGGAGAAGAAGGAGGAGGAGGAAGAGGAGATGTTTTTTCTAAATGCACAGAAGTGAGCAAAAATAAATTCAGAAGGAAACACAGTTCAGATGAGCAGGGCAGCTGTGAAAGAAACATATTGAGTGTATTATATACTTAAAAAAGAAAAGCAAACTGTGCATAAATAGACATTCACAGTTTCATGTGCAATCCTCATTTTTAAAAATAATTTTTATTGATATCTTTTGTCATTACATCACCTAAATTTCTTCCAGTATCCCTCTGTGTCCCTATCTGAGAGCAATCCGTATGTAATAAAGAATATTTTAAAGAAGGAAAAAGAGGATGAGAAAAAAAAAAACAAGCAAAACCAATCAATGCATCAAAAAACATCTTAAAATATATGCAATGTTTCATGCCCTTGGACCACCCACCTCCGCAAAGGAGTTGGGGGAGGTGCCTTCTCATGTCTCTTCTTTGGGGCTATGCTTCTTCTTTGTGTTGTTTTGTGGTGGTTCTTTCCATTTACATTGTTTTAGTCATTGTATATATAGTCTTCTTGGCTATATTCAAACCCTCATTATTTGCTGTACTCTGTATATGTAAATGCTCGTTTTGTTTGGTGTTGGTTAAGTTCCAAATAAAAAAGATTTTTAAAAATCCCATTGTACTCCAGATGTGGACTGATTGTCCATTGTTCAGACTGCCATGCCTCTTTTTCACGTAGCTTAACATTCCATTAGCTTTTTTTTTTGCCTACTACGTCACACAACTGTTGCCTCATATTGAGTTTATATTCCATTAATAGCCCCTGATCTTTTTCACCTGAACTCTTGTCAAGCCATAACTTCCCCATCTTGTACTGTGCAGAGGACTGGGAGCCTAAGTGGAGAACTTTCATGGGGTCAGAGTTGGAAGGGACCTCAGAAGTCATCTGGGCCAACTCCATCTTACAGATGAGGAAATTGAGGTCCAGCAAGGTGAAGATATTGGACTGATCCAATATCACTTCGGGTAATTACCAAAGGCTAGATTTTTAACCCAGTTCCTCTGACTTTAGAGCAGGTGCTCTTTCCACTATACCACACCTTTGTGTTGATCTCTACTACATTTCATCTTATTAGATCAAATTCATTGTTTTAGCCTGTTGAGATCCTGCCTCCATCATCATGCTAGCCATCCCTCCCAGCCTGGGGTTATCTTCAACTCCTATCTGTTTGCCATTTAGTGATTTCAAAAATGTTAAACACAGCAGTACTAAAGGCACATCTTTTGGGGCAATTCACAGGAGACTCCCCTCCAAGTTGACATTAATTCATTAATAACTACACCTTGAATTTAGTCATTCAACCAGTTCCAAAGCCACCTTATTTTACTATAATCTACCCCACCCCTCATCCTCTCAGTCACAAAGAAAGCACTGGAGATGCTCTGTTAAATCCAGTTGCACAGCTAAGTGACAATGGACCTGGAGGCAGGAAAACATGAGTTCAAATTCAGCCTCAGATACTAGCTGTGTGACCCTGGGAGTAAATTATTTAACTTCTGTTTGCCTCAGTTTCCTCATCAGTAAAATGGGGATGATTATGATTATTATTATTGTTATTTGGCACTTACCTCCCTAGGTTGTTGTGAGGATAAAATGAGATAATATCTGTCAGGCACTATATGAATGCTAACTATTATTATTCTCCTCTACCAGTTTAATAGCCCTGTCAAAAAAAGTTACTCTGACATGATCTGTTTTGATAAAACTACATTGTGATCACTTTATAAATACCGACAGACCATCTTTTAAAATATGCAATCTATATATGTGTAGAGCCTATATCAGATTGCATGCCATCTTGGGGAGAGAGGGAAGTGGGGATTTAGAACTCAAAATCTTATAAAAGTGAAAGTTGAAAGCTAAAAATAAATTAGTAAATATTAAAAATATATACAATCTAAAATTTTATTAGGGACCAAAGACAAATTCACTGGCCTAGAGTTTGAAGGTGCCACTCTTTTTTTCATTTATGAAAGCTTGGACATTATTCATCTGCCTCCAGATTCGCAGTATGATTCCTATTTTCCATGAATTTTCAAAGATTACCAGCCATGGTTCAGCTATTACATGTGGTAGTTCTTTTGGCACCATGGGATGTAATTCATCTGGCCCTGATACTTTCAACTCATTGAAGGCAGCCTGCTGCTCTCTTACCTTTAGCTCTATTCACCATTTCTATTCCATCTAGCCAATAAAAGGATCTATCTCCTTGATAGAGAAAGTAGAAACAAAACAAAAGTTGAGTATTTCTACTTTCAGTTCAACTCAACCATCATTTATTATGCAGTCATTCCATCAACTATTTTTCACACTAAACCACAGCCTAAGCCTTTCTTTCCTCTTACCCCACCGATATATTTTAAATCCCTTTCTGTTGACCTTAAAATTCATTAGCTCTGAACTTGAGCTCAGATTCCTTACTCTATTTTTTCTTTAAAATAAATTTCTTTGAAAGTATTTTGTTTTTATATCTCCTGAATTTCCTAATGTGCCCCCCTTCTTCATCTTCCTTCCCATAAAGCAATATCTTATAACAAATAAAAGAGAGGGGAAAGAAATGGTTCCACAAAAATAACCAGCATAACAAAAAATGTCTGGTATTATATGCAACAATCCACACTCATACTTCTTGATTCTATTCCTTTATTCATTCTATTAACTGCCCTTGATTCCATTCTTCTAAATTTAAGTTGGTCAATCAACTTCCTATGGATCCATGTGGGTCTCCTTAAATAGCCCTCATTTTCTTCCTCAATTGAATAATTTGTTTTTGTGTTTTTGGCAGCACTATTCCTGTCATTTTTGTGTCGTTTTGTTCTTGAGAACTTTCTGTTCCTCTTGAACTAACTTCCCTCACAGAATTTTAGTCCATGAGATCATATCCTTCTCTGTTTTGAAATCCTCTCTCCCAAAACTTAGGGTGTACTATTCCTGGCTTGTATCTCCTTCTCCATCAGAAACTCGTTGAAGAAGTGGTCCTGTCCTCCCACAGGTCCCAGTATTTTCTCTTCAGCAACCAATTGCTGATGGTTTTTTTTTTAATTTGGTCAGAATAGGATCAATACCAGCAATTTTTCTTGCCACCTCCTCCAACTATTGAAGGATAAAGTTATCATTAAGGCAAGGGGAAAAAAAACTTATCAGTGGCACTATTTGTGGTAGCAAAGAACTGGAAACAACATAGACACCCATTGATTGGGAAATGGCTAAACAAATTGTGGTACACAAATATACTGGAACACGATTGTGCTTTAAGACAAATATGATGAATATGAAAGAAGGCTAGAAGTGGTACAAAGTGAAATAAGCAGATCCAAGAAGGCAATATGCATACTGACTACAACAGTGGAAATGGAAAGAGCCAACCAACACTTAACAACTGAAAGTGAATTTGCAGAAGAACAGGATGGTTCCAAAGAAGAGATATAAGAAGTTCCCCTACCCCTCTGCAGAAGGAGGGTGTTCAGGTAGCCACAGATGTGGAATAGTGGATATATTGTCAGGGTTTTTTTTTTTCCCTGATGATTATAGATGAATTTTTCTGTTTGTTTGTTTTTAAATCTCTGTTACATGAGATGGTTCTGTGGGACAGGGTAAAGGATGGGATACAGAGGAAAATTCAGGTTGCATAAATATCAATTGAATTTTATTTTTAGAAATTTATCAGCTGCTTTGCTTTGGGCAGGTTGAGAATTCCAGCTGATGTTTGAGGTAAAGCCTTCCACCCCTACTATTATGGATATTACACTTGCATGCCAGATTTGTGATGTTTTCCAAGTGCCTCATTATTTTCTCCTTTAGACTAAGGGTTTTATACTATGTTCCCATCATAATACTGCTTCTGTTTCTCCTTACTTGACTTCTCACCAAAAGCTCTCCACTAATCTACATCTCTCCCCCAAGCTGATGTATTTCATCACACAAGTAAATTCTCTTTTTAATCTCGTGTCTCTACCCCTTCTTAGTCTGTCCCTTGAGTAAAATCCATCTTTCCATAGTCATATTCTACTTATGTCTTATTGTGTTTCAGTGATACTTATGAAGCTAAATTTACCTCTTTGTATTAAGATCTCTATCTTATTTTTTATTTTTCTCCATAGTTTATGCATTTGTAGATGTGGATGTAGACCTCTGAGATCATGGGTTTTATTCCTGGCTCTTTTCTTGTATATTAGATATTGTCTCCTGTGAATTATTGGTCTTTTTCACTGATGTATTTCTTTCAGTGTTGTACCTGCTACTCTCTGTGATATCTAGCCTGGCATATAGGTGGCTTACTCTAACATATATAGGCCCAGAGGTGTGTCTGATTCTTGTGTCCAGTCTCCATATGTTTATTGTGTGGCATCATTGAATTCTATCCAATGATTAGAGTACTTCACTCTTCTTAAATTAATTAAGAACTCATCTACACTATGTATACACCTTTCATTGATTGAATGTATGTCAGGGCCTTTTGTGTTTACATTAATTGGGGGTGGGATTCTATCTCCATCCTTATGCCTATATCTTAAGCTAAGGTCCAGAAATATACATCCTGTATTCAGATACCATTTTTTAAACAAATTATTCATTTCCCAAATATGCATCTCTTCTGAAGCCCCTACCTGTGATGAAACACCTGCGCCCCTAAGCGTTTTAGCTTCTTGCCCAGGATTTTATTAATCCTTAGCAAAGCTTTCTGGGTTTCTTTTGGCTCTACCATTTGTCCTGTTGTGATTTTCCACAAGTGAGTAGCAGTGGTTGTCAGGTTTGACAGGTATCAGAATGCTCTCCATGTCACCCTACATCCATTTCCCAAGAAAACAGCAGATCTTATCTACGATTCACATCAGATTGACATGAAGCCTCGTTGGCTCTACCCGGCAAGGAGTCACCAACCGCTCCTACTTGTCTCTACCTTCTCTGACGAGTCCTTGATGAAGTTTGTCTTGCTGATAGCTATCCATTCCTGGAAGCACAGACAGCTGCTTCCTTCTCTAAAGGCCTATCTCAGCTTTCCCCAAGAAGACACTAATGCCTATGATTTATCTCTAGATGCTCAATTGTCTTTTAAAATCTTTCTCATGCCGTGCCTTCCTACCCTCCAACATCCTAAATTAGGTTAGGATTATCCTAGCCTTATTCTCTGTGCCACATTGATTCTAAACTCCTGGGAGGCACTGAATTTATAGTGAGAAGACCTGAGTTTGGATACTTACTGGTACTGACGCTAGTGATATGAACTCAAGCAAGCCACAACCTCTCTGGGCCTCAGTTACCTCACTTGTAAAATGAGAGGCTTGGTTTAAGTGACCTACAAAGTCCTCTTCAGCTCTAAGTTTATGATCTGACCGGCCTCTCTTGCAGGCTTCCAAAGCTTTCCATAACGTGGCTTTATCCTAGCTTGTTTACCACTGCTTCCAACATAGATAATTCTACTCAAGCTCTTCTCATGGTTGTTCAAGAACCCTGCATTCCCATGCTTCTGTCTTTGATCCTGCTATTTATCAAATTACAAAATTTCAGGCATGGAAGGAATCAGGGACCTGAACACAATTTTGAGCTGTAAAGGATATTACATGTCATCTAGCCTGACCTTTCACTGTACACACAAAGAGACTGAGGGCCAGGAAGGTTTTGTTCCCTTTGATTTGCTCAAGCACACTCAGGGGAATGACCAAGGGAAGATTCAAACCCAGATTCTCCGACTCCCAAAAGGAGGACCTCACTCCATCATGACCTCCCTACCATATCCTCAGCAAGTGGTCACTCTATCTTCACATGAAGATTTTTTGAGATGGGGCTCACTTGTCAAGTGAGGCCATTCCACTTTCAAATAGCCACAATGATTAGGAAATTGTTCTATATGTTTAGTTGAAATCGGTTTTCCTGAAGCCTCTACCCATCGTTTCCTCTTCTTGGAATTAATTCCCTCCTTCTTCCCTCTACCTTTCCAAGCCCTGGCCCTCCTCTGGGGCCCAGCTCAAGTGCCACCACCTCCATGAAGCCTTCTTCCAACTTCTACAAACAACACTTACCTCTTCAGCACCACATTGTTTTTAGCATATATTTTTTTCAAATAAGTTTCCTTATATACGTCTTAGATTTTGTGCTAGATACTAGATTACCTGAAGGATCATGAGATCATAGATTTAGAGATAGAAATGACCTCAAGTCCGACCCCCTCATTCTTTAGATGAGGAATTGAAGCTCAGAAACATGATAATACTTGTCCAAAGTCCTAGGTAATAAGCAGCTAGGGGCAGCTCGGTGGCTCAATGGATAGGATGCCAGGCCCGGAGTCAGGAAGACTCATCTTCCTGGGTTAAAAATATGGCCTCAGACACTTAATACTGTGTGGCCCTGGATGAGTCACTTAGCCCTGTTTGCCTCACTTTCCTCATCTGTAAAATGAGATGGAGAAGAAAATGACAAACCACTCCAGGATCTTCACCAAGGAAACTCCAACTGGGGTCACGAAGAGTCAGACACGACCAAAAATGACTGAACGACAACAAAAAAAGCAGAGATAGGATTTGAACTCAGGTCCTCTGATTCCAAATTCTCCATAATCTTACAAATAACACTGACAATAGCCTAGTAATCCCGTCTATCTGCTCTTCCAGTGCCTAACGATGTGGTTCCTCTGAGTCAGGGTATTTTAATTCAGCGAGGGAAACATGGCAGATGCATCTCCCCCAATCCCCAGGGCTCTGTGCTTTGGGAATAGAATAGGCATTCCATAAACATTTGCTGATTAACTGAAGATCCATTAACTTGCCTTCAAAGTAACCACTTAAGTGCTCCACAGGACTCAAGCTGGTATGGAGGATGATGATATACATCCCTCAGCGTTGCCTTTTGCAATAAAAACTGCTGCTATAATACACAGAAGTGGTTTTCGGGGGGCTTCGTGGGCTGGTGGGTGTGTGCAAAGGGTTCAAGGTGGAGCTGGGGAAGGAAACTCAGAAAACTTCAAACCTGCAGTAGCAGTGAATACCTAACCGGACCTACAACCATTTGACAAGCATTAAAGAGAGGATAGAAAAGACACAGGCAGACCGAGAGATATCTGTGTGAAAGAAGGTTCCCACAGCCAAATCAGTTTAAGCTGCAGATAAACCAGCTCCTGCTCCGCACATGTCATACGCACTATCACAGCAAGCAGTGACTTCCAACTTTGGAGCTAAGCTAAAAAATGCAGAAACATCCAATGGAACCTCCCAAATTAAAAATGAATAAGGGCAAGTCCCAGAAAGGGATGGGTGATTTGTGCATGAGAGTAAGACAGACAGAGAGAGCACCAGCTCTGGAAGCAAACCAGGGTTCAAATACCAGTTCTGATGCTTACTACCTGTGTGACATTGGCCAGATGATATGACCTCCCTGGGCCTTGGTGTCCTCATTTGTAAAATGAGGGGGTTGGCTTCCCACCCTAGGTCTATGAGAGAAAGAGAAAGAGAGAGAGAGAGAGAGAGAGAGAGAGAGAGAGAGAGAGAGAGAGAGTCACAGATAAGAAAGAAACAGAAACACAGAGAGAAAAAAGACAGAGACATAGAAACAACAGAGACAGAGACAGAGAGAAAAAGAGAGAGGAGAGAGAGAGAGAGATGAGAGAAATAAAGACAGAAAAAGAGCAAGAGAGAGAGGAAAAGGGAAAGAGAGACAGACACAGAGGAGGGAGAGAGAGAGAGAGAGAAGAAGAAAATGAGGAGGATGAGGATGATGAGGATGATAATGAGGATAGAGGGATAGAGAGATGGATAGGAAGACTGATGGATGGATGGATGGATAGAGAGGGATGGATGGGAAGATAAAGGGATAGAGATAGGGAGATGGAGGAATAGATAGAGGGGTAACTAGGTAGACAACACATACGTATTTATATGTATATATACACAGATTTATACATATGTAGAAAGAGAGAGACAGAGAGAGAAGGTGCTTAATATGCTTGTTGACTTAACAAAGAAACAGGAGAAGAGGTCAAGCATTTATTAAATGCTTACTCTATGCCAGGCACTATGCAAAGTGCTGGGGATACAAATGGAAGCAAGCAGGACAGTCCTTACCTTCAAGGAGTTTATATTCTAATGGGGAAAGGTTACACAAAAAGGAGAGCTTGGAGCGGAGGGAAAGGGTGAAAATGTGTTCTGCGCACACGCTCACCAATCAGGAGAATGGGGACTTGAGGAAGTTTCCTTCTGGTAACAAAGAAAAAAAAAAGAGGAGAAGAAAGCAGAGTATTATGAAATTGCATGCTTATGTTTTCCTGGGTACTGTGTGGGTATGCATATACTGGAGGTAACATATATTGGCATATGCCTACGGGCTCTCTGCTTGCTCCTTTGTTCTCTCCCCACCTAAATTCTGGTCCCTTTCATGAATTCCAGAGTGATTTGGTTCAAGGTTGGAGATTGGTGAGCTATGGAGTCCCTGCTGAAACCAATTGCCAGCCGGTCAGAGAAGATCACAGCTCGATGGCAATTGCAGATTCCCAGTAAAACAGGACATAGCACATGGCAACCCCTAGAGGCTGCTGTGATCCCAGCAATGGGAGAGGTGGCTGTAGGTGAGCCTTATAACCTCCAAGAACATCCCCATGCAAATAGTCGCATGGCTGTTTTACTTATCACACGGGCTGACCGCAGAGGAATCATAACCAGTTCACAAATCTGCACATGGGAGGGTCTCGCTGCTGCCAGTGAAAGACACTTGACCTTGGACTCTGCAGATTGCAGAGAATCTCAGTAGAAGTGGTACATTGAAAAAAGGAATAGACATGAACAAAAGGTGAGATTTCTCCAGAGGCCAATGAAGATTAAATCTCTTTTGTCAGCATTCAGCCAGCAATGAGCTCTCACATCTTACAATCACGCTGGAAACTGTTTCTTCAGAAATAGTCAATTATAGTTAAGGCAAAGAGGAGTGATGTCTCCCTAAGACCAGGAAGCCACCCCCCCCACCAAAATATATATATATATGTATATATATATATGTGTGTGTGTGTGTGTGTGTGTGAGTGTGTGTATATATATATGTGGATGGAGGCAGATATAAAAGTGAGTCCCTATCCTCAAGAACCTTACATTTTACTAGGGGTACACAACATATTCACAGATAAATACAGGCTCCATAGAAAATAAAGACACAGTGATGGAGATGTCCACTGGTACACAGTGGAAATCAAACCACCAACAAGCATTTATTAAGTACGTACTGTGCCGTATTCTGTGGTAGACTTTGAGGATGCAAAGACAAAACTGAGACCGCCTCTGGAGCTTGTATTCTGTAGGATGAGAAAACACACCTGAAATGCATCCCCACTTTAAAATCCCACCTTCTATCAGAAGCCGTTCCTGATCCCACTTAATGCTGGTGCCCACCCTCTATTGATTATCTCCAATTTATCCTGTTTACATTTTGTTCATACATAGTTGTTTTTCATGTTGTCTTCCCTATTAGTCTGTGAGCCCCTTAAAGGCAGGCACTGTCTTTTGCCTTTCTTTGTATCTTACTTAGCACCTGGCACACAGTAGGTGCTTAATAAATGCTGTCTGATGGACTGGCTCTCCCTCAGGGTACCTTGCTGCTTCAGCCAGAGCACAGCCCAGGAAGCATTCGTGGTCTGGAGCAGAACTCTAGCAGGAGGAGTAAAGAGATGGATACTCTGAGAAATGTTGGGACTGTAAAAACAAGATATCAATAAACATTTACTTTTTTTAATAAAAAATTTGAAGCTGCTTATTAAGAAGGAATTTTCCTGATTTGATCCTGGAGAATAATCTGGGCAAAGGAGTTCAAAGTAAATAGATAATCGGCATTGGCATTGATGATTCTTAGACTTCACACAGGCACCTGCTGTCACAATGGGCAGAATACACACCTGCCTGTCACATGTTACTGGGGTTTAGTAAAGTACTAAGGAGGTAGCACGATATGGTGGGAAAAAAATACTAGATTTAGAATCAGAGAACCCGGGTATGATTCGTACCTCTGCTCCTTTGTGACATAAGGCAAGTCACATCAGATTGCTGGGCCTTGGTTTCCTCAACTGTGGAGTACAGGGGTGCTAAGTGGCCTCCATGATTGCCTCCAGCTCTAAATCTGTGACAGAGTGCCGAATCTGGAGTCAGAGCATGGTTTGAACCCTGCTGCTACTTCCTACCTGTGCAACCTGGACCCTTGGCCTTGGGCCATTGACTCTACCCACCTCTCTAGGCCCTCAGTCTCTTCATTTGTAAAAGGAAGAAGTTGAATTAGATCCTACATTTAGAGCTGGAAAGATCTTTCATGATCATATAATCAAAACACCTCACTCATTTCACAGGTGTGAAAATGGAGCCTATAGGTGATTATTGGCATGTTTTCTCCCCCATTAGATTGAAAGCTGCTAAAGAGAAAAGATTGTCTTTGACAATGTGCTTAGCACAGTGCCTGACACGTGACATTCATAAATGCTTATTGACTGAGAGGGTTGATTCAAAGTCACACAGGTTAAATGATAGAGCCAACATCTGATTGTTTTTTTTGTTTTTTTAGTGAGGCAATTGGGGTTAAGTGACTTGCCCAAGGTCACATAGCTAGTACATGTCAAGTGTTTGGTCTGAGGCCGGATTTGAACTCAGGTCCTCCTGACTTCAGGGCTGGTGCTCTGTCCACTGTGCCACCTAGCAGAGCCAACATTTGAACCCAGACCCCCTGACTCTAAACCCAGCACTAATTCAGATTACACCATGTTTCTATTATCACCCATGTCCCTTTTAGCTTTAAATTCCATGATGCTGAATTTTGGCTTGGGATAAGAATTCTTGACTTAAGGGTTGGTGGAGGGAAAGAATGTCTCCCATCCTCCACTGTAGGACCTCATTCTCAAGGAACAAGGCCAGATGACAATGGCCCTCCAGCCTGATTAGCCTGGAGACCGTCTCAGAGACAGGAAACCAGCAAATTTGGGAGGAATGAGACTATCTCATTAGATTACCAAATGCTAATTTGCATGTGATTCATTGAAAAGTCACAGTATACAGAAATACCAGGGACTCTTGGTCCATAGCCAGAAAAAACTTCCCTGACTCATACAATCACAGAGCTGCAGGGGGCCTCAGTGGTCACAGAGCCTCTCCCATACTTGCAGAATCCCCTCTTCCACATAACCCACAATTGGTCAGGCAGTGTTTGCTTGAACCCTGATAGTGAAAAGGAACCATGACTTCCAAAGGCAGTCCTATACACATTTGGACAGTTCTACTCCCCAGGGGTATGCTAGTAAATTTTTTAACAACCGGCTCTCCAAAAAGCTACACACTTTTTTTTTTTTTTTAGGCATTTGGGGTTAAATGGCTTGCCCAAGGTCACACAGCTAGTAAGGGTCTAAGGCTAAGGATATGAACTCAGGTTCCCCTGATTCCAGGGCTGGCGCTCTATCCATTACACTACTTAGCAGGCCCTTACATTTTTAAATGTAATCTGCATTAACATTTCCTCCATCTCTTTAGTCTAGACAACCAATAAAACTAGTCAAACCCTGATTTGTAGCATTTGCCAATTTTCTGAGGTATAAATGCTCACATTGAGAATTTAGCTATCGAGAGCCTAGGCTCTGACTCCTGGGAAGTTTTTTCCTGACATCTAGTCTAAATCTGTGTCTCTGCAAATTCCACCCACTCATCCTAATTCTGTTTTCCAGGGTCAAGCGGAATAAACCTCATCAAGAAGGCGGTGTTGTGAAGTAGAAAGACCAGTGGTTTTGTACTCGGTGGAAGTTGGTTTCAAATCCCATTTCTAATACTATGTGTGTAACCTCAGAAGAGTTAGTTAACCTATCTGTCCTCAGTTTCCCCATCTGTAAAATGAAGGGGTTGAATTAAGTATTAATACCCAATGTCCCTTCCAGTTCTAAATCTATCGTCTTCATATGAATGTTGAAAACTATCTTTGCATGTAATTGAAAAAAATAAAATACTATTTACATAAAAAACAAATCTATGACCCTCTCCCTTGTGATAGACCTTCCCCAAATACTTGAAGATAGCCATCTTCTTCCTCCTAAGTCTTCTTTAGGGACTTTTTTTTTCTGTTTATTTTTTCCAGAATGTGTTGAGTTGTCCACCTTCTCTCTCTGAGTACTCAGTTTCACCTCTACTGTTGTAGAGTTTCATGTATTGTTTCATAAAGTTGAAATGAAAGGATGTTCAGATAGTTTCCCGCCTAATAAGATTCAATTAAGTTGTTGCCAACTTATCAGTGAAGACCAAAATGTTTGAGGCTGACCCTATCACTACCTATGGGCTCCCTACCTCTTAGGTCCCTTGTGGCTCTGACATTCCATACCCTTATCAAGCTATCATACTTTATGCAGGAGTTGGCAGCTGCCCCCAGAGTAGGAAGGGGAGCAGAAAAAATGGTGCCTGTCTGCCCTCAGATCTCTTTCCCATGCCCCTCCACTGGTGGGGAATCTCTTTGAGGAACTCTCAAAGATATGTTAAAGACTGTGACTACAACCTGTCTTTTGGAGCATTCCAATAGCCTTCTAACTCATTTCCCGGCCACAAGTCTCTCCCCACTCAAATCTATCCTCTCCTTAACTTCCAAAGTGATTTTTCTAAAGCCCAAGTCTGACCATATCATCCTTCCCACTCAGTAAACTCCAGGGGCTCCTTGTTCCCTCCAAGATCGAATAGAAAGTCCTGCTTCTTAATTCACTGATTGACTTATTGGCTGTGTTTGTCGTCGCCACTTGGTCCCTTCATACCTTTCCACTGTTCTTACACCTTCCTCCCCTCCGTCCACTCTACTGTCCATTGACGCTGGCCTCTTTGCTGTGTGTTATACAAGATGTTTCACTGGCTCATCTTCACAGGCTGTCCCCCAGGCTTGGAATGTGCTCCCTCCTCATCTCTTCCTCCTGGATTCCCCAGATTTCTTCAAGTTCCAGCTAAAATGCCACCTTCTTCTCAATCTCTCCCACTGTTAACTGCTTTTCCACTGAGATTTCTCTATTTACACTGAATATATCTTGAACATACATAGTTATCTGCATGTTGTATTATTAGATTAGATTGTATTAGATTGTATTTTATTGCATTAGATTAGATTGTAAGTTTCTTGAGATCAGGGCTTGTTTTTGTCCCCCCTTTTTTGTATCTTTAGTGCTTAGCACAGCGCTTCATACATACTAAGTGATTAATAAATGCTTTCTGAATGAATAACTGAATTACTAATTAACAAACTGACAAAAAAAAGGAGACAGAGTAAAACCATGGGTAAGACCAGTTGACTGCCTTCAAGTCAGACCTCCAAAGGGTCTGCTGATTTGTTTTTAATGAGATCACCAAGGTCACTGTGGTCTAATTCTCAGATTTGCCAAATCAGGAGCTCCTTTATTAGTTTGCCTAGGGGAGATCAGTTCCTGAAAAATTGATTCCCTCTGACCAAACTCTGAGAGATCTGATGAATGAAATTTAGCATTCTAGAACTCCTACTGGGAAAGGCTAACTTTTGAGTGGACTATAATAGTCATGCCAATCATTCATACCACTCTCTTCCCAACAGGGGAGCCTATTTGGAAAACCACTTGAGGGAGACAGCATGATGCAAAGAACAAAGTGCCATCCTCAGAGCAAGGAAGACCTAGGTTTGAGTACTGTTTCTGACACATACAGGTTGTGTGCCTACAGGAGAAACAACACTGAACCTAGAAGTCTTGGGAAATGAATTAGAATCCTGCGTCTGAGACACACTAGTTGGATTAAATAGATGGCCTTCTGAGGTCCCTTCCAGTTGTAGATCTACGATCCGATATGGGACATTGGTCAAGACATTTCATCCTCTGGGACTCAGTTTCCCCATCTGTACAATGAGGGGGTTAGGATAGATGGTTCTGGAAATCTTTTTCAGCTTTAAATCTATGAACCTGTGATCTCGCTGAGACCAAGAAGAGATAAATGGTCTTACTGACACCATCATCAACAAACGGTGGCATGGAATGAGTCTTCTCTGAGCCAGCACGCTCGCAATGGATAGTCAGACAACTCTTTTGCTGGACAGCTCCTCAGTCACCTACTGATTCTTCTCCAATTTGCCTTCTGTTATAGTAGTTCTCCAGAGGCTCCCATGCTTCTGTTTACATTTATCATTAATCACATCATCATTAACCCTCTTCATCTGAACAAGCTTCCACTTCAAGCTACGATCTATATGGATGGGCCCCCATTTCACCTGTAAGGTACCCTCAAGTTGCTGGCCCTACGACTTACAGGAAGCACCAAACTTAACTGCAACTAGCACTGTTGTGATTTCATCATTGTCAAGTGCTCCTGGAAAGGAACTCCCTCTATCCACGCAGATTAGCATGGTCTTTACAATTTATACTCTTAGAGAGGTGCCTGGGGGCACTGAGAGCCTGGAGTCAGAGACCTAGAGGTAAGAGGTAGGATTTGAATCCAGGTCTTTGACTTCTAAGCCAGATCCCTCTATCCACTATAGCACATGTATATAATAATAGCCAAATGTTACATTTGATTATAACAACATCAGTAGCTTAAAAAAATAACTTGCTTCTAATAATAACATCTTACATTTCTATGTAAGGTTTTAAGGTCTACAAAGTCCTTTCACTGTAATAACCCCAGGAGTTAACTAGGGTAAGCCATAGGCACAGGATTGTAAGATCTTAGGTCCAGAACTGGAAAGGACCTCAAGGAACATCAAGTTGAACCCTCTCGTTTTACAGCGGAGCAAACAGGTCTGGGGAAGTTATATGCATTGTAAAGGGGGACATAGGATCATAGATTCAGAGCTGAAGGGAATCCCATAAGTCATCCAAGACACAGTGTCAAACTCAAATAGAAACAGAAGCCACCAAAACATACGAATCATCCTTGCTTGCTGAATATTGAACTGGAAAACCACATGTTAACATTTTCTGTGTTCTACCATATATTTAAAAATTTTTTGTTAAAGTTTTTTGTTAAGTGTCCCAATTCCATTTTAATCCTGTTCAGGCTGTACTTGGACTGTTGCCTGGGCTGTGGTCCAAGCCCTGTGTTTGACACCTTTGATCTAGGCCAGTCCTTTGATTTGACAGATGAAAAACCTGAGGTCAAGCAGGTTAACTGATGTACTCAGTCACACAAAGGGTAAATGTCTGAACCCCGGTCTTCTGACTCCAAATCCTCCTGTGTTTCCACTGAACCACATTATCTCTCATTTTATAGATAAGAAAACAGAGATAAAGAGGTGTAAGATTGCTTGTCTGTGGTCATGCAGTGATGGTAGTCCTTTTCCTGACCTCATCCATAGATTTTAGTGTTTATTCTGCTAGCTCCAGGGCCTGGGGCAACTCTACCCTTCAGTTGCATATAATAGAGCATGTTGATGCTTGAAACGATATGGGGGGATGCTTGCATTTGGATCAGGGTGGCTGGTAACTGAAAGTCAGACCTATCCCTCCAACCTTGGATATTAGTTCAGATAATGACCACAAGGGGCTTTGCGGACTTCACAGCACCCCCAAACAGGCTTAGTACTTACTTGCAGAAACCCCTGTAGAAATTTGGTTTCTTTCTTCCATCCAGAACAATCAATTTTTAAGCAATCAGTGATTTGTGATGGAGAGAGCAGCCTTTTATAAATAACCATGCCCAATGAGTTTTCTCTTGTCAGCCAGGCTTTCATCAAGTTGAAAGTCAGGTGAGTGAGTAAGCTTTCTACCAATTAGACTAGGAGGCTAAATTCCTTTCCCAGACTCTGGAGGCAGATTGGTAGCAGGTGCCATGCAGGACAGATGGCTAATCACCAGGGACCCAACGGTTGCCAAGGTGAAAAGCTGAGCCATCTTCAACCAAGCCAACCGCCTAAAGACAGTAACCATTATATACTGTGCCAATCTCATAAACTAGGGATGGAAGATTCTCCCTATTGGCTTCTCCTTCCTCTAAGACCATAAATCTATTAGGCTCAGGACTGCTTGAAGAGGTCCATCTTTTCTGATTCAGCATGGCCTTTTGTCCTCACCCCTGACTGGACACCAGAGCAATTGGTAGATGTTCAAATCTGAAAATAGTCTTTTTGGAAATGAACTTAATTTTTTTCTTGTAATACTGGATTCCTTGTAGAAATAGACAATGCAAGACAAAAAGTGCTCCTGGGATCGAATGCCCATTCGTTTCAATCTCATAATGTTGTTTATATATTATTAAGTCACAGATATTAAATCAAGACTCTTCTCATAGTGCTATATGTACTGTTGTATATGTACTTAGTGCTACACATACTTCTCATAGTATCGTACTACGATCAGTAGCAATTGACCATCTATAGCTATTCCATGTATGACACAACCCCTGAGATAGCTTTGTTCTGTTGGTGATGATGATAACAATGACAGGCAGGGAATAATAGCACCTACTATGTGCCAGTCACTGTACTAAAAGATTTATAAATTATTTCATTTGATCTTCACAATCACCTTGGGAGGTAGGTGCTATTATTATCCTCTTTTCACTGTTGAGGAAACTAAGGCAGACTGATGTCACATGACTCACCCAAGGTAACACAACTAGTACATATCTGAGGCTAGATTTGAACTCAGGTCTTTCTGACTTCAGGCCCATTGCTCTATCCATTGCACCACCTAGCTGTCTTTTATGTAAAAGAAAAGGTATAAAGGACATTTCCAAGGTGAATCATGACCAGAAGAGGAGGTAAAGGTCACTGCTCACCCACCAAGACTTTGCCTGTCGAATTCCTACTTTTCCTTCAATGTGAAAGCACCTACTATGTGCCAGGCACTATGCTAAGCAATGAAGATTGTTGTTCGTCCTTCGCTCTTGAAGAGGACCAATGACATCAGGTGGGTGATGTCTTGATTTGCAAGTGAATTGGATTTAAGTGAGTCAGGGCTGGATAAAGTCACCAACCTCACTTTCTCCTCCAAAGCCATCTGGGTCTAGTGGTAAGACACAGATCAGGACAGCTGGAGATAGCCCTGGATAGCATTGGGAGACCTTGGCCTTTTCAAGTTTACACTAATTAAGCACCTACTCTGGGCCAGGCACCGTACTAAGGAATGAACGTACAAAGCAAAGCAAAAGACAGTCCCTGATGTCAAGCAGCTCATGGCAGAGATAACATGCAACAACTATGTACAAATAAGACAGAGACAGGTTCAACTGGCTGAGTTCCAACTAACTGGAATGGTTCTCTCCCCTCCCCCACCCTCACTTCCATCCTTCCACTTTTAGGCTAGAGAAAAATAAGAGAAGATTTTCAAGTATTTAGTACAAGAAGCAACATCCAAGGATCATCCTGGGCTAATACATTTATACATTCAGATCAATTTCCCATTCCTCCAAGATCTGCATCTACAGAGTCTTAACTGATGCTCAGATGACTCCAAGACCCTTCAAAAAAGCCCGAGATTCAGAATCACTCAATCTGAGAGTCATAAAGTTCCTGAGTGCCCTCCTAGGCCAATCCATACACGGGAGTCCCCACTGTTAGGTACCCAAGTGATTGTTTAGCTTCTGCTTGAAGACCTCCAGGAAGCAGGAGCTCCCTACCTCTTGAAGCAGCCCACGGTGATTAACTGATTGCACTTTGGGGTAGCTCAGGTTTTTCCTGACCTCATGTCCAAATTGGCCTCTGCAATTTCTACCCATTGTTCTAGGTTCTGCCTTCTGAAGTCAAAACAATGAGATTAACCTTTCACAGGAACGACAGCCCTTGGAGATACTTGGAGACAGCCATCAGGTTCCCCTATCCCCACCTCAGTTTTCTCTAGGCCAAATGTCTTCAATTATATTTGTTTCCCTCAAAATCCCAGGCCATGAGCACTTAAGATAGACATCTGACTGTAGGATGCATATAAAACAGGATTTTTTAACATGGGGTTCATGGACCCCCGGTGGATCCATGGATATATTTCAGGGGCTCCATAACTTGGATGAGAAAATGGTTTTATTTCAACATAATTAGTTTACTTTATAATATTATGCATCTTATTATGCATCTTTATTTATTTATGCTTATTACTTTATAATATTATGCATCATGTGTTTAAAAGCATTATTTTTTAAAATATATATAAATTATTCTAAGAGGTTCATAGGCTTTACCAAATTGCCAAAGGGGTCTATGACATATAACATTAAAAACACCTGATGTAAAGGGAAGAAAAGATGATTTTATGTTGAAGGTGGAGGTAGGAAAATGGGAAGGCAGATCTGCAGTCTGTATTCTGCTCTGCGTCAGTCTTCTCACTGTCCACTCTCTGACTGGCCTCATCTTTTTTGCTTTCCCTTCTCTGGCTTACCGTGCAAGCTCTCTCCTTGCCACTATAGAATTCATAGTCCCTTCCAGAGAAGGGGCAAAAAGCTTTCCCAGCAATCTGAGCACACAACAGTGAATAATCAATCAATCAATATTTATTAAGCACCTATTACGTATTAGGCACTATGCAGAGGGCTGGGGATACAAAAAGAGGCAAAAGACAGACAGTTCTGGCCTTCAAGGAACTTATCATCTAATGGAAAAGACAACATGCAAACAAAATATACAGAAAGTGAGATATAGACAGGATAAATAAGAAATAAAATTAAAGAGGGAAAGCATTGGAATTAAGAGGGTTTAGGAAGGGCTGTAGAAGGTGGGATTTTAGTTGGGACTAACTTCTCATAAGCCCCACTTTTTTTTTTTTAACCCAATCCCATCAGTCTTCTCAAGGTACCAGAAGGATTTTGATATCTCCATCTGGAAGGGAGGATGATAATGTCTTATAGAGGCAACATGATACAAGGGAAAGATCACTGGGTTTGGCAGTCAGGGGATCTTGGTTCAAATCCTGCCACTGTCACTTTGGTAGGTCACTTAATCTGAGTCAGTCTCAGTCTCCCTATCTGTAAAATGGGGGTTGCACTATACGTCCTTTCAAGGTCCCTTGCAGCTCCGAATGTATGATCTTATGATATTGGAATTTGGAGAAAAATAATTTCAATTTTGGCCCAACATAGCCCAGATTGAAGATGGCATTTGCCAAATATGATGGCCATTAAAAAAAATCTAAGTCTTTAATTAAATAATGTCAGTTGTAAATATGAGTAACCTCGGGCTTGGAGAAATAATGAGGAAATTCATCTCCCTTTTTTTCTAACTGGTATCCCTACCTCAAGTCTCTCCCCACTCAAATCCTTCAGTTGCCAAAGTGATTCTCCTAAAAGTGTAGATCTGGCTATGTTACACCTGTTCCCCCCCACCCCCCATAACTCCAGTAGCTCCCTATTAGCTCCAGGCTCAAATATAAAATTTTCTGTTTGGCTATTAAAGCCCCTCTCTTTTCTACCTTTCTAGTCTATTCATTCTCATACCTCACTCTCCTTCACACCCTTTACAGGTCAGTGAAACTGACCTCCTTGCACCTTCTCAAACAAAATATCTCTTGTCTCCATGCCTGGAATCCTGTCCCCTCATCTCTGCCTTTTGACTTCCCTCAAGACCCAGCTCATATCCCACCTTCCATAGAAAGTCTTCCTCAGTCTCCCACCATCCCAACTGCTAATGCCTTCTCCCTCTCACCTTCCATCTAGTTAACTGTATGTATCCCCTACATATCTAGTTACTTACACATTGTCTCCCTCATTAGGGTATAAGCTTCTGAAAGGCAGGGAATTTTTTTATGCCTTTCTTTGCATCCTTAGTGCTTAGCTTAGTGCCTGGCACATAATAAGTGCTTAATAAATGTTCATTAACTATCTGAGATGGGAAGGACTATAAGGGTTCAGCATTGCATATCCTGTTAGACTCACTAGATGTGTCCAGTAGTTTTGCTGAAGCAATTCTAATAGGGTATGCAATATTCCACACTCATAATCAATCTTCCTCTCCAACAATCACATCAATTAGTCTTGAGTAATTTGAGTTATTTTTTTTTCTCTTACAAGGGAAGGGTAAGGGAAAGGTAGAAGTGGGTGAATGGCTAGTGATGACTGGTGTAAAAAAAAAAGGCATCAACGAAGCTTTTATTTTTTTAAAAAAGGAAATTGAACTCTTTATTAAACAGCCAAACTAACATCAACTACATTTATTTAAAAAAATAATGGCACCTGTTTTGAGTTCAGTTATGACCACATATCGCGAGGTGAAAATATACTAAGACTTTACAGATTTTCTTTTTCACATTGGTTGACATAAAACTTTATAGCCTGCTACACAAAATGGTGACTTGAAGGTGGACACATCAGACTTGACAGCCAGATAAGAGCTACCTTTACCATCGATGACTACAACCTAGGCTGGCATTCCCTTAGACACAAGCAGTGCTTTTTTTGTTGAAACATTTCTCTCAAACACACACAAAAGAAAACCACACTGCACATGCTTTAAATAAATAAAATTTGCAACAAACAAATCAGGTCTGAAACAATCTATGTACATACATTATTTCCAAACATCTTAGAACAGAGAGCATTTGGTTGATTTGTGGAAATTGACTGTTTTTATTCTTAACGGGGGTTGCCAGTCAGTCTGTTAATTGCAATGTTTGTTTCTTTAGGTTTCTAAGTGTTTTAGGATGTAGGCAGCCCAGATCCCTTCCTTTCCTAATTTAAATCTGCAGACTGTTAATCCCTCAGAGTGGGAACCAAGCCACCATGTGAAGCCATCTCTCCAACGAAAACACTGCATTTTAAATTCATCGTGTTTGGGCTTTAACATTAGCTAAGGAAATACACATGATACAGCCTCCAATTTATTGGAAGAACCCTACACAAAGTTATCCAGGGTGGCTGGGCTCCGAGGCTAGCCTATTAAATTCTCAAGTCTAGCACTGTAGATTAGAACCTAACAATCCCACGTAATCATGTTTCTCTGGGAAAATGCATTCAGAGTCTCCAGGATGCCAGGCACATACTTTCCCCCAACAAATCTACAGTGAGGGCCAGGGGACCCCTTTCCAAGCCACTGTTGGTGGCTCTATGCCTTAAGCCCGAGGGGTGTGGTGGGGCATGGGGTCAGAGGGTGCCTGTCAGGGCAAAGGCAAGGAAAAAAAATACATCTTTGTCTTTGGCTGATTGCCAATTGACTTCTTAATTTTCCTTTTAAGCATTGATCCACAATTTATTAGAGTAGCCTGCTTCCCCTTCACTGTCAGGGATTGAAGGTTTACTTTTATAACATACTCATAAACACATCCCACCCTACCCTTACCCCTTCCCACCTTCTCATTTTTTCCACTTGGACTCTAAAGAAAAATCACAAGTTGGTGCAATTAGAGCTTCTGGAAACCCAGATCTGAGAAAATCAGATTCAGACAGTCTTGGCAGTACTGGGTATGAAAAGAGGATTTGGAGTAGGGAAAAGGGCCAAAGGGTCACTTTACTGGGGGCTTGGTGGTTTCAGGATGCTGCCCCTTACCCCTGGTAGTAACTCTCACCTCCAACCCTCCCCTGGCCTGAGGTGAAAAGGGAGGGTAATGGGACTAGGGCTGGTAGTTGGAGAGGTAAAGCTGGCCCTGTGAGCTTAGGGTTAGAACCAAGAAGGATGGGGAAGGAAATTATGAGGTATAGCAACATGGTTCCCCATAGCCCCCTTCTAGGCAGGTTCCAGGAAGACCATTTCATTTAAGTCATTCATTTCAATTCAGTGACCACCTATTCATTATACACGTATGCATAATTGTGTGTTTCTTAAAAGTCTCCAAAGCAAGAGAACTGTGTTGTTGGGTTTTTTGGACACATTATAAAAATGTTTCCTTCCCATGCTAGGAATTGAGTGATTCAGAAACAAACTCAAAGGACACAGAGGTAATTGATGGCCAGAGGGAAGCCGGTCCTAGTCAATACTATTGAACTTGTAGAGACGATCAATAGAAGCCTAGGAACTGGAGGAATGAGTTATAAAAGCAGTTGGGTGAAAATATCACACATGTGGAGAGGGGCAGTGTGGGTGGGGCTATAACCAGCCTCAGGGAAGCTCAATCTAACATCTCATTAGGGGGGCAATATACAACACGAAACAGATTCTCAAAAATAATAGAGCTTAAAGATGGCAGGTAAGTCACCCCCTTCAAGTGGGCAATGTAGTGCTTTGGTTACCGGCTCCAACTTGAACTAAGGACTCTTTTAAAGGCAACCTGTGGGAAAGTATATTCAATGATCAAGAAAATCGGGGGAAGCCCACCAAATACAAAAAGCTTCCTCAATCCCCAAGGATGTTCAGTGCTCTACATCCCATGACAGCTCAGTGGGCACTGTGTTAGGCAACACAAAAAATTGGCTTTCCTATGCTTAAGACTTTAAAAAATCCTATCTTCTTATCCATGGGGACGGCAGGAGACAATGGGGGATAAAAGGTTAGTTGGCCTACATGTAAATTTGAGAAAATTCCTTAATGTTTAAATTCCTCAGTGTTTAAAATGTATAGTCACTTCAAATGCATATATTTTCCTGATATGATTGCATCCTATGTTTCTACTAAGAAAAAATTAGATATTAAATAAGAAGAGTTCATCTATTCTCACTAATGTTTTCAATTTACAGTACACCATCATTCTCCCCATTTAATGGGGACATAATAGGGTGCAAAGAGAAAAGTCTTATTCAGTTATTATTTTTTTTTTAACAGAACAAATCATAATGAGCAGATGAAAAGTATACTTTGCCCCTGCAAAGTATACCATCGGCTACTGGGTCATAAACTTTCAACGAGGCTTCAGAACAAACTCTGCCCTACTGGTGGATTCATTAAAACAAAGTGTTCTAGTTATCTGGAAGCTGGTCATATAAATTTAAATCAGCATTCACCACTAAAGAATAGTTTTAGGATATCACCTATTAACATAAGTTTCAGGATTTTGTCAATCACAGACATTCAGGGTTATCACCCCTCTCGAGCTGTTTTCACTCCCTAGTCCCAGAAATTGCAATATGACCAAACAGCATCCCAATGAAGCCTCATTTATTTCATTCCAAATGTTTACTGATTCATACTAGAGTGAGAAGATTCACTCATCAGAAGATCTTAGCAGTGAAAAGAGAATCAAGCAGTTTGATTACATGAATAAACAATAAATAGGGGGCCAAACATTAATTCCCCATGGGAAAAAACAGATTTTTACTCATTGTTTCCAAACGAAAAGAAATAGCAACACAAACCATTACAGAACAAAGACATTCCCACCCCTTCCCATGAGTATTTTGGGGCTTTCCTCTGAGAGTAGACTCAGGATCCTGCCTGTGATATCAATGAATGACAAATACTACAATTTATTTTTCTGTTCATGGGTGTAGGTGAATACTGATCATTAAACACAGACACGGAAAGGAAACTGAAACTCACCTATGTTCTCCTCCCCAAGAACCCAAGACCCTTCCACTTAACCCTGGCTTGGTGAGTCACTCAATTAACTTGTAGAACAGATACCTCTGGACAAGACAGAAGTCCTAACAAACACCAGGAAGGGACCTCAGCTCTTCCCTAGAGCTTGATTCAAAGAAATTCAACAAACAAGAGACTGAATATTCTTCTTTAAGCTTGCATGACACGAAAGTAGTCACACCTATTTTTCCCCCCAGAGGCTTGCCCCACCCATTCCCTAAAACCACAGTTCACACAATCACATTAAACAAGAGATTTCCCTAAGAGCAGCTGTTTGAAAAATATTGCACTTTGTTCGAATCCAAGTCATTAAAAACAATGTTTCCTGAAGACAAAAAAAAATGCATGGATGTTTTAACAGTTCTTCATATTAAAAATTAACACATATACACACATTCCTGCACAACTGAAGGAAGGTATGTTTTGAATAACATGGAGCCAAGTAGAAAATTTCTACTTACACAGTCTTTCCATTTTCTTCCTTTTGCTTTTTAAACATAAAGAAAACCTCTATGTCAAAGAAAGCATTTTTTTCCTCCTTACTCAGAGGCTAAAAAACTTCACACAAGTTGGAACTTTTTAGAATGCTTTAACTTCAATGACATTTTCCATAAGACCGCAAGAGACAGGTGGCATCTCTAGCTCTAATGTTCTCATAAGTTATTCTTTCTCTAATCTCCCGCCTTCCCAAGAGGACCTTATCGGTGCAGTGGGTGATTTCACTATCCACTTCAATCACCATTCACTCAACTATCTGCCCTAAAGCCAGACATGACATCATGCTCTCTTTAGAGGCGACCAAGAAGTCATGCTGAATCAAGGGTGTCTCCCTTGCTTCCTATAGCAACATAACATTGTCATTCCTATGTTTGCATATGCTTTGAGATTTCCCACAGAGAAAAACAGAAAGGGGACCACATCTTCTGAAAGGCTGATTGTCACATAGTAACAGGCCGGGGTAGTCCTCAAAGGACCTGATACAAAATACAAATGACTTCCAGACCAACTGATAATCATATGAGCCATGTGGAACTATTTGGCACATTCTAGAGAAAAAATAAAGTCACTAGTCAGTTAAGATAAAATCAAGTGGAATGATTAAATCCACTCATAAATCCTACAATTTCAAGGACAGTAGATCCCCATTGAAAATCCTGATGTTGGGCTACTAGCGTGTTAGAAGGCTTTTCATTGTCCCCATGACAACTCTAGTGAATCACTATGGACACGAGAGCCCTAACTGTGGACTAGCTAAAGAGATTGGGTACCTCTGTAGAAAAGAATCTTTTGATGTTTCTAGCCCTTATGCGCATCTCTTTTACTAAGCCAAACTCTCCTATTTCTCTGGGAGGCAGATCATTGGAGAAAAGGGTTTGCTGAGACACCCAATTTCAAAAGGTAGATTTTGAAATCCACTTTGATCCTCCTGACATTTCCCATGCACCAAATCTTCCTGACCCAGCCCCAAAAACTTAAATAAAAACAAAAAAGTTAAATTAAAAACATAAAATAAAACAACCGACACTCCCTTCTTACGCTGTGCTGGTTTTGCAGAGTGGAAATCTGTTCCAATTAAGGCAGCAAGTAGTGAGGGGAGAATCTGACAAGAGACAGGCTAACCATGGACAGTGATTAAGTAGGCAACTGCTATCGGGTTAGAGAATTGCAATTATTTACAGGTTACAGCTCGAGTCCTCTTGAAGCTGCCATCCAGTGTGCACAACAGCTCCTTTGAAAAATTTGGTAGTTAGTATACGTGGAAAAAAAGGTTTACTCTCTCGAAAGGAGGTGAAGTCGGGGTGAAGAGATTCATCTTGGTATTACTATCCGCTCGATGGCGCACAGAATATGATCCCAGTTTTTACAAAATATCGCGAGAAGCGTGACGGCAAAGAAGGTGCCGAGGATGTGAAAGCGACTCTTCATCATGGGAGCGACAAACTTGGCGATGGTGGAGACGCACACCAGGATGACCGTCATGAAGGCCAGGATCACGTTGATGCACTTGCCCAGGAGGACTTTGGCGTTCACAGCGTCGGACTGCACGGCCTGCTGCTCCTGCTGGTGGAGCTCGAGCTTGGAGATGCGGGTCTGGCAGGACTCCAAGGCTTCCTATGGGGATGGGGGAATAATAATGGTTAGTGTTTATAGAGAGCTTTCAAGATAGAAAAGCACTTTACAAATATTCTCATTGCCACGAGCTTCAGGATGGGTTAAACTGGGTGATTCAGACTTGGGAAGACATCTTCCTGAGTTCAAATCCACCCTCAGTCATTTACTGGCTGTGTAAGCACTGGGCAAGTCATTTGACCCTGTTTGCCTCAGTTTCCTCATCTGTAAAATGAGCTGGAGAAGGAAATGGCAAACTCTAGTATCTTTGCTAAGAAATCCCCAAATGAGGTCACAGAGAATCGGACACAACTGAAAATGACTGAACAACAACCTATGAATTATAAAATGATGAGTGTTGGCTTGACCATTTCTTTTTTTTCTTTTTTAATTTTTTTTTAAGGCAATTGGGGTTAAGTGACTTGCTCAGGGTCACACAGCTAGTAAGAGTCAAGTGTTTGGTCTGAGGCAAGATTTGAACTCAGGTCCTCCTGACTTCAGGGCCGGTGCTCTATCTACTGTGCCACCTAGCTGCCCCATTTCTAAGCTCCGTTTTAAGTGTGGGCTTTCTCTGGCACATTCACTCAGTCTCAATCTATAAAATAAGAGCGTTGGACCTAATGACCTCTATGGTCTTTCCTGTCTCTAAATCTGTAATCCTACATTTTACAAGACTTGAACCAATCTTGATTCCAGAAACCACATGACAAAAGACACTTCTTTCTTCTATGTAGAAGAGTGGTAACCCATGAGTGATGAATGTTACAAAATCCCTATAGTTTCCAGTCTCAGCATGGTGATAGAGGTAGTTGTCCTAGAAAAGTGACTGTAGCATAAAAAAAATTAATAAAACTCTTTAAAAAAATTCTACTATTAAAAAAGATTCAGTTTCAAGTACAATCTTTTTTTATATATATATATAGTTGTTTGTATACTGTCTCTTCTATTACATTGTAAGCTTCGTGAGGGCAAGAAATGTCTTTTGCCTTTCTTTGTATCCCCAATGCGTAGTACAGTGCCTGGCACATAATAAGTGCTTAATAATAAGTATTTATCGAGGCAGCCAGGTGGTGCAATAGATAGAGCACAAATCCGGCCTCAGACCAAACACTTGACATTTACTAGCTATGTGACCCTGGGCAAGTCACTTAACCCCAATTGCATATATATATATATATATATAATAAGTACTTATTGACTATTTGTTCTTTGTGAAGAACAGA
This sequence comes from Vombatus ursinus, assembly GCF_900497805.2. NCBI lineage: Eukaryota > Metazoa > Chordata > Mammalia > Diprotodontia > Vombatidae > Vombatus > Vombatus ursinus. The sequence continues at coordinate 9,450,234 of NW_020951112.1, read as the reverse complement.
ATTCTTTAAAAAAATTTTTTCTTAAATCTACTATTAAGCTTCCAAGGCATCTACCCTATGAGTTTCTCAATGGAAAGAAAAAATTCAAAGCTTCAATTGTATGCCTCTATCATTTGAGAAGAAAGTAATTCACACATTTTAATGATGTTATTCTAACAAAGGAGACAGAAGGAAAACGAAAAAAAATATTCCAAGATTTTAACTCATTTTGTCCAATAAGATCAAATGAGGGATATATGTGAAAGGACTTAGCAAATTTTTTTTTAATGCTCTACAAATGTGGCGCGTCTTTCAAACAAGAGCACTTCACAAAACCCAAGAATGCTACATAAACATGAAGAGTAGTTATTATGACTGCTTGAAAGAGCAATCATAATAATAGTTAGTGTTTATAGAGAGCTTTCAAGTTAGAAAAGCACTTTGCAAGTATTCTCATTGTAAACTCACAACCCTGGGACGTAGGTGCTATCATTTCCCTCATTTTGCAGAAGAGGAAACTGTGGCAGATACAGGAGAAGTGACTTCCCCAGGGTCACAAAGCCAGGAAGTGTTGGAGGTGGGATTTGAACTCAGGTCTTCCAGGCTCCAACTCTAGTGTTCTACTCCTGGTCACCTAGCTTGCACTAGGAAGCTCTAGCTAGGATTTGGGGATCATTTGAGGAAGCATGGTATAGTGCATAGTGCCAGAGGGTTCAAATTCTGTCTCAGATGCTTACTAGCTGAGTGACCTCGGGCAAGTCACTTAACATTTCTGGGCCTCAGTTTCCTCAACTGTAAAATCAGGGGGCTGGATTTCATGACCTGCAAGGTTTTTTTTCTGCTCTTGCTCTGCAAGTCTGTACTATTTGACAAAAACCTTTCCTTGTAGTAGAATATTACTAGTGACAATAACAGATTTCTGGAATTAGTTCACTGAGGACTACATTGTCCTGTGTCTTCAGAATGGGATCACGGATAGGGAATTTAGATTTAGTCGAATCCTCTACCTTAAAAAAAAAAAATCAAAGCGTTATTGATGACATTTGTTTTCCACATCATAGTCATTTCTTTGTACCTGCCCCTCTCCTAAAACACACACACACACACACACACACACACACACACAGAAATATACATTTACATAGAGCTTTAAAGTTAGAAAAATGATTTACAAATATTCTCACTTTAACTTCACAACCACCTTGGGAGATAGGAGCTATTATTTTATCCATTTTACAGGTGGGGAAACTGAGGCAGACAGCGTTCTCCCCTACACACACACAATTAAGCCAATCAACACAACCAAGTTCCAAATATAACATTTTGCAACTATGACGCTTCCCCATCTCTACCTGTCCAAGAAAAGGAAGGAGATACAGTTTTAGTTTTTGCTTATTTTACACATGAGGAAATTGAGGCCCAGAGAGGTTGATATTGAAAATGACAGAATAATTCCAAGTTCTTCCCAATGTACCCTTAAATATGCAAATAAAGCTCAATGGCAGCTAGGTGTCGAAGCGGATAGAGTGCTGAGCCTGGGGTCGGGAAGACCTGAGTTCAAATCCAACCTCAGACACTTACTAGCTGTGTGACCCTGGGCAAGTCACTCAACTCTGTTTGCCTCATGGCAAATCACTCCAGTATCTTCGCCAAGAAAACCCCAAATGGGGTCAAGGAGAGTCAAACACAACCGAAAACAACTCAACAACAACAACAAAGTTCATGGAGTGTGTTGCACATCTAGATATTACAGAGGAATGGGGTGATGTTAAACTTAAAACTGTACAGTCTTTTACCCTCCCCTTAACAGAAGTGACAAGAGTGGAGATAAAAAAACAAACAGAAAAAAAATTAGGTGGCTGAGGAAAGCCTCTGACCTAGCATTCATTCAACAAACACCTACTCCCCTATTTATTAACCCAGTATCCCTTGAGGGTAGGGACCATTTTTTTTGCCCCTATATCTCCAGTACTGGGCATACAGCAAGCACTCTATAAATGCTGGTTGATTGATAAACCTGCTGTGATGTTCAATGCCCTCTAATCTTGCCTAAGCTGATTACTGAAATGCATTTGCTCAAGTCATTTTTGGCTTAAAAAAAAAAAAAAAGGAGACAGCTAACAGCTCTGACACTCATTATAATTTTCCATTAAGTACAAACATTGGAGACCAAGGAATGGAGTTAATGCATTGCCATGGCAACTCTCATCACACCAGATGATCAAAGTTAAAGCATCTTCATTTCTTCTCATACAAAGAATACAACAAGCATTTTCTCTTAGTATGTACTAGGGAGTAGTACTATTATTACCATCGTGTTATAGTTTTGAGGGAAACTGAGGCAGACAGAGGTTAAATAACTTGCCCAGGATCACACAACTAGTAAGTATCTTATGCTAGATTTGAACTCAGGTCTTTCTGACTCCAGTCCCATTGTGACATCTAGCTACCTCCAAGCACAGTCCCTCTAGGTCTCAGTTTCTCCATCTGTAAAATGTGGGAGTAGATGACCCCTAAGATCCTTTCCAGCAGTCAAATCTGTGATGCTGGGAGACTCAGAAGCTCAGTTTTCTCATCTGTTAAATGGGGACAATAATATATACCTGTCTATCTCTCTGCAAATCTTACAGGGTTATGGATCTGTGAATTAGTATTATTTCCTCACACTACTTTTAGATGCTTTTTTTTCTTTTTTTGGGGGGTGGGGCGTGAGGCAGTCGGGGTTAAGTGACTTGCCCAGGGTCACACAGCTAGTAATGTCAAGCGTCTGAGGCCGGATTTAACTCAGGTCCTCCTGACTCCAGGGCTGGTGCTCTATCTAGCCACTGTGCCACCAAGATGCTTTTCATTGAGGGTTCAGAATAAATCTCCACATTCCCTGCCTGGAGGTTAACCTGCACCCTCGGCCCATGGCCATGGCCAGTCCAGGGTATGAATGCCCTTGGCGTAGCCTAGAGCTGGGCCTCAGAAGCCACTATGTGGCTGAGTAAGACTGTGCTGAGTAAGACCCCTGACAGCTTCACTACCCACCAGCATGACAAAACCACACGCTTAGTCATTTCCTTGGCAAGGTTTTTTCCCCCTTCTGTAGTTCAAAAGGGAAACAGGAATAAAAGCTTAAATTAAATTTTCTGAATCCCCTGGTGACTTTTCTCCCCCTCCTTCTCTGCTTTTCACCTCCCCCCAAATAATTTCTAGGTGATCCAAAAAAAAGGGAAGGAGGAAAGTAATCCAAGTACCAACAAAAGCCAGACACAGACAACCCAGATGACCGCCACATTTTGAAGCTAAATGACATCATACTGGACCCTTATAATGTACCTGCTAAAATGTAAATGATTAAATTGCCCAGGGTGATGGCAACAGCATTCCTAGCTAAGAGCAGGGCCAGAAATACCCCATAATCTATCTGCCAACCTAAGCCGATCTCCTCGGTTTGGGAGGTCAATGCTTTCCACCTTGCCTGGGATTGCCCAACGTTCGGAGGTTCTGGGATTATCAGCCAGGCAGCTGGAACACCAGCTAGTGAAATAACCGACCCCTGGTTTCACTTTGTGGAAAGCCACCATTCTGGCTGACATGTCTTGTTTTCTGGACTCTTAGAGCAATGGCTGCTGACTTGGGTCTCCCCACTTTAAAAGTCTGTGCCCTTTTCCAATCCTTCCTAACCCCTCCCCATATCTTAATGCCTTTCCACTGTGTCCCAGTGCCTGGAATGCATTTCTAGCCTCCCCTTTCTTTTTTTTTTAATTTTTAAATATTTAATTAAAAACATTTTTTTTCTGCCTCCCCTTTCACATCACAGAATCCTTGATTTGTTTTGAGCTCCATCTTCTTTCCACATGAAACCATTCCCTGTTTCCCCCATAAATTAGTGTGGAGGCTCTTACCCTGGGCTTTGGGAACTTAAAAAAATACATTCTGATGACTATGTTTCAATATAATCCATCTCCTTGGTAGTCTTTTGTATTTAATTTTATGCATTTAACATGATTCTGAGAAAGGTCCGTTGGCTTCACCAGACTGTCAAGAGGGTCATAATTAAAAGCGTGAAGAGTACTAGATAGCAATTTGCACACACCCCCTCCCCCCAATCATTTTCTATCTATCTCTATTTCCCCATATTGTTTCTCTTGGTTAGACTGTAAGCCCTCTGAGGGCAAGGACTATTTTTATTTTTTTTCTTTGTATCCCCAGCACATTAATGCATAGTAAATGCTTTGTTGTTATTGTTGTTTAGTAGTTCTCAATTCTCTCCGTGACCCCATTTGGGATTTTCTTGACAAAGATACAGGAATGGTTTGCCATTTTCTTCTCCAGCTCATTTTACAGATGAGGAAACTGAGGCAAATAGGGTTAAGTGACTTGCCCAGGGTCACATAGCTAGTATCTGAAGCCTGATTTGAACTCAGGAAAATAAGTCTTCTTGACTGCAGCCCAGCACTCTATCCATGGCGCTATCTAGCTGCCTATCCCTATTTTATAGATGAGCAAACTGAGGTAGACAGATGAGCAAACTGAGGTAGACAGAGGTTAAGTGATTTACCTAGGGTCACATAGCTAGTAAATATCTGAAGCTGGATGTGAACTCAGGGCCTCCTGACTCCAGGCCCAGCATTTTAATCACTGTGCCACCTCTCTGCACAGTAAATGCCTAGTCAATGCTCACTGAGATGTCCAGTCCTCAAACAGTGAATGAACTATTACTTAAAATAAGGCCCTGTGGGGTAAGAAAGTCCCAGCCTGGAGAAGGCCCTGCCCTCAAAATGCTTAAGACATACAGAAAAATAGGAGCTGACATTTGCAAGAGAGATTGGAATGGTATAGGTAAGGTATATTTCCAAATAACATTTTCACAAATATTTGTATACTTTACAAATATTACCTATTTATAAATGGTATGTTTACAAAGTAAATCCTGGGAGGCCTTAGAGGAAGGGGGTGACTTTCCTGAGCCTCCCCCCAATCTGGCTTACTGCCTAAAATCAGGGCTTAGAGGCCTTGAAGCTGATGCTCAAGTGGAAAAGAGGTGAGGGAGAGAAGAGTGTGGTAAAGTGGTTAGAGAGATGGCCTTGAAGCCAAAAAGACCTAGGTTCAAATCCTGCCCCAGTCCATATTGGCTGGGTGTGACCCTAGGCACGTCACCTAACCTTTTAGTGTTCCCTGGAATCCGATTAAAATGGAATTGGGAAATTTTGAGAAAAATAAATAAAAACACAATAAAACATGGAAGATGTTAATATATGGTTTTCTAAGCCAATATACACCCAAAGGGATATATTATACACATGTATTCTTTAGCAGCTTCCATTTCTGTTTTCATTGGACTTTGGGGCTCTAGACAATTCCCTGAATTCTAAATTGCAGAGAAGGTACAAACCTGCGTTGGTAGATGGAATTCTATCACCCGGGAGTTCCTTATACCAATGAAATCACAGGTTGTTGAAAAATAAAATAAAAAGAAAACAAACAGACATCACAAAATAGTGGAAATTTCTCATTTCTATCTGAGCAAAGAGGGATTTCTAGGATTAGAATTATGCAACCAAAAACAAATCCTAGAGATTGGCCAGATAGCGGCATAGGGGATACAGTGCTGGACTTGGAGTTAGGAAGACCTGGGTTCAAAATCTTACCCCAGATGCTTGCATAACCTTTACCAAGACATTTTCACTTCCAGGCCTCAGTTTCCTCATTTGTAAATCGAGGTGGGTGGGGCTAGACTAGATGATCTTTGAGTTGCTTTCAAGTTCTATAGCTACGATGCCACAATCTTGGCACAAATCTGACCTCATCCACTTTATTATTTTCATGATTTGATACTTCATCTCCCCAGGCCTCAGTTTGCTTATTTGTAAAATGAGGGGGTTGGAGGCCCCTTCAGGACTAGGTCTATCATGCTATAATCTAGCCCGACCCTTTCTAATTATGAACACAGCCATGTGAACCCTTCCCAGAAACCTCCAGAAGGGGGCAACCCATAGCTTCTAAGTACGAAAGTGATCTGGGTAAAGGGGGGGGGGCAGAGGAATGAAAAAACATGGCGGAAAGAACATTGGGCTCAGAAACAGAAGAGCTGGGCACAATCTTGGCTTTGGGGCTAAATATTCTTCTGATCTTGAGCAAGTCTTGGCCTCCTTTGGCCTCAATTTTCTGAGGTCTGGCTCTAGATCTATTCTATACCCTATAAAATGAAGGGGAATAAAGTGGGCTAGATGAGCTCTGAAGTGCCCCGCAGTCCTAAATCCACTAAAACCAATCAAAAGAGAGAAGGGTGTCATTATTCCCCCAAACTGGATGACCTCAGTCAAGCCTGTGATGGAGAGGACAGCACGAAGATGGCAGAACGGAGTGGGGAAGGATGCCCTTCCCATGCAGTACTATAACACGGTCACCCATGGTGGTCACCAGAAGGAAGGGCGAGGCTGGCAAAACTCCTTTCCCAAAGTGCATCTCCTTGACATTCTCTGTGCCCAGCCCCTGATGATGTAGTTGTAGCAGTAGTAGTAGGAGTAGGAGTAATAGTAGCAGGGGTAGTAGTAGGAGTAATAGTAGCAGGAATAGTAGTGGTAGTAATAGCAGGAGGAGGAGGAGGATTAGTAGTAACAGCAGCACGAGTAGTGATAGTAACAGCAGAAGTAGTAAGAATAGTAGTAACAGTAGCTGGAATAGTAGTAGTAGTAATAGTAGCAGGAGTAGTAGGAAGAATAGTAGCAAGAATCA